>NW_007729648.1:188975-211051 GCF_000696425.1 Galeopterus variegatus | reverse complement strand
CTGAGGGTTGCGATCCGTTGCCGGACACGGAAAAAGACAAAAGACAAAAAAAAAAATTATAAATTCTAAGACTAGATTTTATTTTTAAGCTCTTAAGTTTACCTCGAAACTTTAGATTTTTAATTTATAAGTGTGTTTTTTAAAAGAACAATTAGCTTCACTTTAATTACTGTTAGATAAATTAATATTTAACAGATTGCCATCTTCTAAGCAAGTAGCACCATTTACATTTTGGTTCATTATAGTCACTTAAACATTTTAAAATACAATTGCAAGTATGATATATTTGACATATTGATTTCTTTCCTTTAGATATACAAGTATTTCATTATTTCAAGCAATTTGAATGTCTGGCAGGGAAGACTTAGATCCCTAAAAAGTAAAATCTCTAGTATCTAAGCATTTTTTCAAAGTCAATAAAGTCAATTTTGTTATTCATTTTAATAACTTATTAACTCAAATAAGTAAATTTACATATTTTAGCTTAAGTAGTAACATGTTTAAGATCAATTACACATTCCAATTTGATTAATATGAGCATCTATTAGATTATCTTGAGTATATATATAAACACCTTTAAAAAGCACACAGATCATTTCTAAAATTGGCACAATACTATTAATGCTATGGTTTTTGTTCTCTTTATTGCTTTTATAAATATTTTTAAATCATCCAAGTATTGCAAAGTTACTGACACAATTATCGGCACATTTATTATCACAGGCAGGCTAAAGCTGTTGGATTGAAACACTTCTATTATGTATCTACTTAGAAAAAGACCCAAAACTGGATCATGGTAACAAAGGACCAACATACATCAAGTTGAGCCTACCTCAGCCACAGTTAATTATACTTAACTCCTTATATTGGGGTTCTATGCTACATAGGTGGGCAACCCCATTCCCATGGCACCTGGCTGGAATTAATTTTGCATCCTAATGCATTATATATCCTTTTTAGGTGTTTTCATTTATCGCCATTACTTAACATTTATAATCAAGGTTGCAGCTAATTCCTTTCACTCCATGATTTGACTCAGCCAATATTTTTACTGCCTCATTGGAGTCTTTATTGTTTTCAGATTTTTCTATCTAGGTTTAGGCCTCAATTTTATAGTCATTTTATTGGTACTGTTTAATTTTTTTCAGAACATTTTTCTGCACTGGTAAAAATATATTTCTAAATGAATGAACTTCAGCTCTGAGAAATATCCCATTATGTGAATATCATTCCTCATTGGTAGCGGAAAAATGTGTTTATGGGCTAAGTGAGTTTGGGTGTTACAGTAACTTTTTCTCCCTTAGGGAAAGAAAAGTAGTGAAAAAGTAAACTCTGAGCTCCAGTAAAAAATATTCAATTATCATATCATTAATGATAATTAACATTATCAGGCCTCATATTTTCCTTTCTCTTTATACCTGTTTCTTCCTCCCCAGGGAGCAAAGTCTTGTCTGGGAGGTCTGCTCAAGTGCTTAGGGATCTACTAAATAAAAAAAAAATCTCCTGGACGACAACTTATCAAAAAGATTCTTGACTCAATCTAGAAACACTGATATTTATTGATGCCAAAGTACGGTTGGGTTATTTGGACATTATACCCTGTTGACCTAAATACACATATAATTTCCCAGTCACCTTGTTCACCCTAGTTAAACATGATTCATGTCAGACAGTATTTTTATATTCTCCATTCAACCCCACAAACATTTCCCTCAAATTTTGTTCCACAAATATTCTATATTTGGCCTATGTTTTATTCTTTAGTTTTCTTATTCTAAAACTTCTGCCTTAGGTTATGAGAAGAAAAATCAGTTTTCAAATTTCAAGAAAGGGAGATCTTGAAGGATGAGGGTAGTTTAGCAAGCAGGAAGAAGGAAAACAACATTCACAGAGCTTGAAATAGTTTTAAATTAGATGTAGGTGCCTGTTTATACAATATTTCATATACAATACAAATATTCTATTTGTTGCATTTTATATTTTATTATTGCTATGGTATTATAATTTAAACTTTATATGTATGTATCATATAATTCTATCAAATACATACCATAAGAGTTTTGGGTGACTATTTCACTGACTCATGATTCATGATTACATCTTCTCCTTACCTGTGTCTGTTAAGATTGGTTTTAGAGTATAGACTCTTAGAACAGATTACAGGAATTTAGATTGTATCTCTACTACTTTCTTGTGGAACAATTTTGGTCCATTTACTTAACCTCTCTTCTTCATTTGGCTCATCTATAAAAAGGCACTATTAATGCACCTACCTAACACAGATGTTGTGAGGATTAAATGAGTTTTTGTATTTTAATCGCCTATAACAGTGCCTGGCCTGACAGCAAGGAGTATGAAACCAAAGAAACTTGGGCAGGAGGACAGCAAAGATGAACTAGAGCACTCCCAGACAGCAAGGAGTATGAAACCAAAGAAACTTGGGCAGGAGGACAGCAAAGATGAACTAGAGCCCTCCCAAACTATTTTTAATAATTATAGTTCCACTTCCAGTCCTGTCTCCTACAGCTGAGACTGCCTCTGTCTTAAAATGGCAAAAAAGTCCTAAACTATAAATTCGGAGATAATATTTGCAAATCTAAACAAGGTCTTGTTACCTTGTTTTTCTATAGCTCCAAGGCAAATGCTGTAGATTGACCTATGAGAGTCTACAAAGCCTCCTTGCAAAACAACTTTCTCCAGATAATCAATGCACTACTAATTCAACTACCCCATAAAACTTAAGGTAAGTTTTACAGAAGTTTAGCAAAGAAGAGATTAAAGGAGAGAATTCTCATCTTTTAATTATTGCCTTAAGAAATGATTGCAAAAATTGGTTTAAAATACTTCATTTCTTTTTACCCTGCTAGATTTATTATGTAAAACTGTTCAAATATTTAAGAACTGTATTTGGAATTAAATATTAAGCGCTTATGCCAACAATTTTAATATTGATATTTATCTTTATTGAAAGCTATACTTGTATATAACAACATTTATAGAGATTAAAGAGACTTTTCATGCCTCTGAGGACTTATGTTATGTAACCAAGCCAAGAAAACATTGAGCAGGCCTTTAAGTGCCAAAGAGATTTTCTGTTATAAGGAAAATAGTTCTGTTATCTATTGTACTGGGCTCACAGCCTTGCTTTAAGTAATGAAAATAAGGTTGATAAAAATGAATGAACTGACACATAGATCAATGGAACAGAATAGAAAGCCCCAAAATAGAACAATATAAATATGGTCAATTGATTTTTCACAAAGGTACAAAAACTATTAAATGGAGGAAAAAAAAAAAAAAGCAGTTTTACTTTTCAAAAAACAGTGCTTAAACAACTGGTCATTCATTTGCAAAAATAAATAAATAAATAAACAAAAAGAAACATAACCTATTCTTCTCTTTTTATTCCTACATAAACTCAAGATGGATTATGATCTAAATGAAAAATGTGAAATTATTAGACTTTTAGAGGAAATATAAGAGAAAATGTTTTTGACCTTGGGTTAGACAGAGTTCTTAGATATTACAACAAAAACATGATCCATTAAAAATGTTAATTGCACTTCATACAAACTCAAAACTATTTGTCTGCAAAAGATATTGTTAAGAAAATCAAGACAGGCTATAAACTGAGTGAAAATATTTGCAATGCCATATCCAACTAAAGACTTGTCTTCAGAATTTATAAGAAACTCTCAAATGTCAATAATAAGTAAACTAATGACCCAATAAAAATTGGGGAAAATACATAAACAAACTGTTCATGAAAGAATATATACAGATGGCAAATAAGCACATGAAAACATATTCAAGATCAAGTTTAAATACAGATTAAAACAACATTAAGATGCCAGATACAACTGCTAGAGTGACTAATTTGGAGAAAAAAACAAAAATGAAAAACAAAACAATACCAATTGCTACAATAATTCCCATTCTCAGTCACTCTGGAAAATGGTTTGGAAATGTCTTATAAATTTAAATGTACACTTACTATATGACCCATAAATATAGTGTTTACCCTGGGTATTTATGCTCAACCAAAGGAAACTTACCCAAAAAACCTGTACACAAGTGTTTATAGCAGCTTTATTCTTAATCCTCCAATGCTGGAATGATCCACATATTCTTCAACCAATGAAAGGATAAACAAAGAGTGGTATATCCATACAATGAAGTCCTATTAAACAACAAAAAGAAGCAAACACTGGACACATACAACAACATGGATGAATCTCAAAGACATGTTGCCAAGTAAAAGAAGCCAGCATCAAAATGTTACACACCCCATGATTCCATTTTTATGACATTCTATTAAAAGCAAATCTATCGGAATAGAAAACAGAATGGTGTTTGCCTGGGGTTAGAGGTTGGGGTTCTGTTTCATGATAAAGCAGAAGTTTGGGGTGACTAAACTATTTTGTACCCAGATTGTGGCTGTGGTTACATGAATCTATACAGATATTAGAACAATTGGAAAAGCATATCAAAAAGTTTAAAAGTTAATTTTATTGTATGCTAGCTTAAAGTCATATTTTACAAAAAAAGAAAAATATTCTATTGCAAGCTGTAGAACTAATTTTCTAAAATGGTTGGAGAAACCTTTGGGTATATTTCTAAGACTGTAAAACACATCTATCTCCTAAATCAAGGTAAAAGGCCTCTCCTTAGAGCTATATTACCTGAATCCTCCTCTCTCTCCTCATGTATGTGTGTAAATCTTCTTTACAACCCTTGATATAAATAAAATGCATTTATCTCTGAAGCTAAATATATGGATCTAAGAGTGAGGGAGCCTGGGAATCTAATAGCCACCTTTTTTTAGGAGAATTTTGGGAACATGCGGCTATGTGTTCTGTTAGAGTCATTCTAGTTCCTGGTCTTTATTTAATTTGCCCTACACAGAATGTGAGTGCTTCTTTTTTTTTTTTTTTTTTTTAAAAAAAAAAGATGACCAGTAAGGGGATCTTAACTCCTGGCTTGGTGTTGTCAGCACCACGCTCACCCAGTGAGCAACCAGCCATCCCTATATGGGATCCGAACCCGTGGCCTTGGTGTTATCAGCACCACACTCTCCCGAGTGAGCCACAGGCCGGCCCAGGGCTTCTTTGGATTTGAGCACACCCAATATTTCTGGTTATTCCTTGTTTTATCTAGAATAGAATCAAAGACTTCTCGGTACCACAAGAAGAATGAATATATAGCTTCTTCCCTAAGGTTAAGAAGTAAGCTATAGAAGGAAAAATTTGCAAAGTACACTCTCACCTTTCTGGGAAAGAGTGGAAATTTGAGCACACCCAATATTTCTGGTTATTCCTTGTTTTATCTAGAATAGAATCAAAGACTTCCCAGTACCACAAGAAGAATGAATATATAGCTTCTTCCCTAAGGTTAAGAAGTAAGCTATAGAAGGAAAAATTTGCAAAGCACACTCTCACCTTTCTGGGAAAGAGTGGAATAAACAGAAAGTGCCTGAGCTGGGTGAGGAGTATAGCTGGCACACTGCAAGAGAAGAAATAGCTCAGTGCAGCCAGAGCAGACTGAACACATGGCGGGAGTTGTAAGACATGATGTACCAGAGCTAATGGGGATCAGATCATGTGGTGCCCTCTAGGCTATTTCAAATATGCTGGCTTTAATTATGAGTGAGATGGAGAGTCACTGTAAGATTTGAGAAGAAGAGTGTTATGACTACTGTATCTTTGGGTAAAAACAGACCATAGTTGGACAAGGATATAGCAGAAAGATAAGTTAGGAAGGTACAGAAAGAATCCAGGTGAGATAAGACAGTGGCTTGAACAAGAGTGTAATGCCAATGAGGTTGAAATGTGGTTTGATTCCATATATTTTTTGAAGACATTTGCCTTGGTGTAGAGTGTAAGAGAAGGAGAGGATTCAGGAATGATTTGGACTGAGCAATGGGAAAGTTTGAATTACCATTAAATGAGATGAAGAAGACTGCAGGGGAAATAGGCCTGGAGGGCAATGGAAGGGAAATCAGGTTATCACTTTAAGGGAATTAGGTTTGAGATCGGTATTTATCATCCAAGTGAAGATGTCTAGTAGGCAATTGTGTTTATGAGTCTGGGATTTTGGGAAGAGACTTGAACTGGGATGTACATTTGGGAGTTGTTAGAGTGGAGACGTTTTTGAGAATCTTGGATATGGAATAGATCATTTAGAAAATGAGTGTACATAGACAAAACTTTGAAATCTGTCACCCAAGCTTTTCATTGCCTAGAGATTGGAATATGTGGACAAATTAAAGGAAAATGAAAAGAAGCTTCAAGTAATATGAAAAACCAAGTAGGAGAGGTGTCCCAGAAACTAAGTGAATAAATGAGTTTCAAGAAGAGCTGATTGACTGTGTCAGATATAGCTGATACGTGGAGTTAGATGTAGATTTATAATGGAAAAGAGTAGTTTCAGTGGAATGACAGGTTGAAAGCTTAATCCAACTGGGTTCAAGAGAGAATGGGAGAAGATGATTTGGAGACATAAAATGCAGATACCTTTTTTAAGAAGCTGAAAGGAGTTATAGAGTCAAAGGAGAATTTTTGGTTGGTTTTTAAGCTAAAAATTGTCATAGACTGTTTATAAGCTAATATGCATGACACAGTAAAACATGATGATTTAAGAATGCTGGAACAATCATGACCTTGAGTGGGTGAGAGAAGATGAGTTCTAATGCGCCCCAGTTGGGATTGGCCTTAGACAGGGGCATAGGCAGTACGTTCATCTTAACTTGAATGAAGAAGGACTCTATAAATGCAAAAGCAGTTTTATTGCAGATATTACAATATGCAAATTTACCTTCTTGTTGTTTCTATTTTGTTAGTGAAATGGGATCATAGGCCATCAGCTGAGAATGAGGGCAGAGTAGGAGGGATTGCAGGTTTGAGGAGAGAAAAGCTGTCAAATAGTTATCTAGAAGAAGAGGAAAGCAAACAAATTTGTACCGGAATTTCTGGGTATGCATAATGGCCTGTGTGAAGTTAGAGTTCAAGCATTTAAAGGAAGATTACTAGCATGGTTTTTTATTTTTCTCTATATAAGTTTAATTGTACTCATACAGGTGGGGCATAGGCAGAGAGCTGGAGTTTTGCCAGATAAATACAACACAGTAAGAGAGGGGCAAAGGAGTTGATGGTATATACAAGAATGTCATTAAAATCATAGACCTTTTGTGAGGGCAAATTGGTAGACACTAATTGAATATCTTTCCCAATTTGACCTTGATCCATAGTAAAAAGCTTCCAACACAAAGGGCACTAGCAGTACTATCATTATGAATGAATGTGCATCCAAATGTATCTGTATCTGTAGTTGACAGCCTAACTGGAGAAATAATTACGTTGATACTTGCTACTTAAATCTCTTGGAGGGTAGCCAGCGATACCTTATGGATACCAGATAGGTTTCACAAAGATTAAAAACTGGAGGTCAGAGAGGAGAAGTACCTTGCCCAGGGCCCCAGACAGTGGCTGAGTTGGGATCAGACCTACTGTATCCTTTGACATGAGCCCTGTTCTGTCTGAGCCACCACACTGTATCAGCCTGTGCCTCGGGTCATAATTTAATTACATGTGTTAGTTTTACTTCTGGTTTGGAATAACTGTTATCTGACTTGCAATTTCCTTTGTATCCATTAGTGAAAAGGTCAAAAGTTTTGTCTATAACCAAAACTCTCTTCTAATATATGGCAGGCCTTCTTTTTTACTTTCTTTAGTAACAAATCTGTGGATACAAAACTGCAAAGGCCTCTGTTTATGCAACACAGATTACATATAGCATTTGAGAACCGAGAAAGTTTTGGAAACTAAATCTGAAAGAAAAATATAGGGTAATTAAATAACTTATTTTAGAGTCAGTGTTTATTTTGTCGTCAAATGTGGATCACTCAAGGAAATAAAAATTAAGAAAATATCTTTTACTAAAACACTAAATGGAAATTTAATTTTACAAGGAGAAGTTTGCTCTGTTTTTCACCGTTGGATGCTAATCTATGGGGAACTGCTTTGTTGTATATGTGATGTGTTCCTTGTGCATGCACTATGTCTTAAAGAAAGAACACAAAAGGAAACATTTTTTTTGCACTTTGCTCATATTAAACAATTTTTAAATAAGGCATTTTTATTTGGAACTACTGTAGCTCAGTTATTAAAATGTAGAGAATATGCTATTAGGTAATGTGTGGACATTCTTTCACTATGCTAGTGTCTGAACTTTCTCATTCATGTTCACATGACATTTCTAGAGAGAGTTGCAAATGATGGCATTTTAAATGTGTTGCCCTCCAACTGCATACCTGCCATGCAATTGCATGTTCCACAAGCATCTGAAATGCGACCTATTTTGTTACAAATCTTATTTGTTTTCCCATCAAAAAGCACCCTTTCTAGATACTTTTGTTATCTATTAGGGAAACTGAGCAAGATATCTGAAAATTATCATAGGCCCTATAACCCAGTGACTAATAATTCAGGCTCTGGAGCCAGTCAATTCTTGACTCTGAATCTTATTTAGCTTGTTCTAAAATGCTGTTTAGCTTCTCTAAACAGCATTTATGTCATCTTTAAAAATGGGAAAATAATAGTGCCTAAGCCATAGGGTTATTTTGAAGACTAAATGAGATAACATACAGTGAATATTTACTGAGTCTCTACTATCCAGGATTGTGTGAACACACCAGGGAGGAAGATATACAGGGTTCATCCTGTAATAGATAAAACCTTCTAGTTGGGGAAATAGATATTAAGTCAACAAACCAGTAAGCAAACATAATTATATCAAGTAATAAGTGCCATGATAGAAATTGAAGGGGGTGACATGACAGAGATTGGGGTTAGATGGGCAAGAGAGGGAAGATCTTTGCAGGGAGGTGAAAATAAAAATCCAGCAATGCGGATATCTGGAGGCAGAGAATTTCAGCCCAAGGAAATGCAGTAATTATTGCAAAACCACTGAAATGGGAGTGGTGTTCTTGAGACATGTTGGACAAGAGCAAATAAGCCAGTATAATCAGAAGGGAATAGCAGAGCAGAAGCATGCAGATGATGTCAGAGAGATTGGCATAGACTGGATAATATAGCATTTGGAAAAACATAATTAAGGACTTTTGATTTTACTTTTAATGAGATAGAAAACCAATGGAGATTTAAATAGAAGAGGGGCATGATGTATTCCAGCTTTTAAAATATTTTACTTTGTCACTGTTTACGCTTTAGGGTAGTCTCACCATTCTATTTAAGGTATAAACTTGTCCTCTGATTTATTTTTCTAGATAGTTTGTATCATTGCTTGCTGTATTTTACATGTTTATTTGCTTACTGTGTAGCTCAATCCAATAAAATATAAAAGCATAAGAGAAAGGACATTGTCTAGCTTGTTCCATATTATGTCTTAATTGCCTGAAGGGATCTCAGCAAAGACAAGACCATATGAGTTGAATAAATTAATGCATAAATGCATGAGTTAATCAGAATGAAATCAGAATGATTCCCAAATGTATGGATTAAGGACCTGTTGAATAGTGGTGACATTTACTTTGAGATCCAGAAGACTATCAAGTAATACTGAGATTGGGAGAGGTAAGAAAGTAAGGTTTAGGAATAAAAGTTTGGTAATATAAACATTAAGATCACTATGAGACATTCAATGGTGGTATAATGTAAGTAGTTGGCTATAGGATAATTGCTCTGTGTTGAATGTGTCCATCAAGGTTCATGTATTAGACACAATCCTCACTGTGATAGTGCTTAAAGGATGGGGAATCCTATTATGGTTTGAAAGCTGGAGACATTAAGACATGATTAGATTTTGAGGACTGTATTCTTGTGAATGTGATACCCTGGTTGCTGCAGAGAGCCACTCCCAAGAACAAGGTCCTCACAAAATGTGTTTCCTGGACTTTGGATTTCCCAGTCTCCAAAACTATAAGAAATAAATTTTGTTTTCTTATAAATTACTCAGCTTTAGGTATTCTGTTATAAGCAACAGAAGCCAAGGAGTGGGGTTTTGCTTATAACAAATACCTGAAAATGTGCAAGTGGCTCTGGAACTGGATAATGAGCAGAGGCTGGAATAATTTGGAGAAGCAAGCTAGAAAAAGGCTAGACTCTGGTGAGAGTTTAAATGACAAGGACACCAGGGAAGGTTTGGAACATTTTAGAGACTACTTAAATGGTGGTGACCAGAATGCTGAGAGAAATATGCACTGTGAAGACCATTCTAAGGAAGTCTCAGAAATGAGGAAGAGCTTATTGGAAACTGGTGCAAGAGTTAGCTCTGTTACACAGTTGTAAGGAATTTGGCTGCATTCTATTCATGCCCTAAAGTTTATGTGAAACTTAAAAGTGATGAATCGGGGTATGCAGAAGAAGAAATTTCTAAGTAGCAATGCATTTAGTTAGCTGCGTGGATACTTGCAACAGCCTATGCTGAGTTATGGCAGCAAAGGCATGAAGTAAAGGCTGAATTTATAATTAAAAGGGAAGCATAGGGTAAAAAATTGGCAAACTCTCTGGACTGGCCACATAAAGAGTGAGAAAGTCTGTTTCAGAGAGGAAACCAAGGGTGTAGCCCAGCAACCATTCACTAAGGAGATCAGGACAGAAGAAAGAGATTATCAAAAAATGGAAAAAAGACCCTGAAGGCATTTTAAATGTCTTAGAGGCTGTCCCTCCCATCACAGACACAGAGGCCTAGTGAGAAAGAATGGTTTGTGGGAACAGGCCCAGGTGCCCTTCACAGGCTCCCTGCCCAGGGTCACCTTGGGATGATGCTCCCTTCGTCCTGCTGCTCCAGCTGCTCCTGCTGACCCAGGGGAACCAGGTGTAGCTAAGTTGGCCCCAGGAGTGGCTGGACCTGTAGCTTTGGAAGATACAAGCTGGAAACCTTGATGGTGATGGTAAGTCTGCTGGCTTGCAGAATGTCAGAGCTGTGCCAGACTCTCCAACACAATTTCAAAGGATGTATGGAAAAGCCTAGGGACCTAGGAAGAGCTCTGTTCTAGGAGCAGAGTCACCACAGAGGGCCTTCGCTAGAGCAATGCCAAGCAAAAGTATGGGGTTGAGGTACAGCAGAGAAGCCCCACCAGGGCCATGTCTAGTGAAATCACGGGAGCAGGGCCACCGTCTGGCTTCAAAGGAATGGTGACCTCTACTTCACTCTCTTGGAAACCTTGGTGTTGGAACTCAGCTGCCATGCCATGAGCAGGCAGTTCTATGAAGACAAACATTTGAAAAAAAAAAAAAAAAAAAAAAAACCCCCACCCCCCCCCCCCCCAAAAAAAAAAAAAAAAAAAAAAAAAAAAAAAAACATCCCAAACATAATTACTGACAATTTTGCAAACATAAAGACATCAAACCACAGTTGCAAAAAATTCAGAGCACACCAGCTGGTAGGAATATTGAGAAAAACACACCTAGATGCATCACAATCATAATTCTGGAAACCAAGAATAAAGAGAATGTACTTTTGGCTTTCTGGGTTGAGGAGTGGGAGACAAGAGTAATTATACATAGAGAAAGAAAGAATAAAATGACAACCTGCTTCCAATAAGAAACTATGCAGGTCAGTAGATCAATAGATGGTGTAGAGACATTTTTCAGGAACTGAACAAAAAACATTAATAACCTTCACAGATGAAGGTAAAACGAAGTTTTGCGGGTTTTTGTTTGTTTGTTCGTTTGTTAATTTAACTAAGAAAGCCATTACTAACATCACTGTAATAATAGAAAAAGTAGATGGAAATTCTTAAGTAGAAGGAATTTAAGAAACTGAAGAAAATTTGTATCTAAATAAACTTGAATGTAAAAATGGTAAAAATGAGGGTAATAATAAAGTTATTTATTTTATTAGTGTTTGAAGATGGTTGACTATCCAAAGTGAAACTATTAATAATAAATTGTTGGACTTAGAAGTATGTGTAAATTTTGTGATACCACAGCCATCAAAAATTGGAGGAAGACTATGAAAGTATACTTTACGATTCTTAACACTATTTTGAAATGATAGAATAATAATTGGAGGTACACAGAATAATTAATATTGCATGTTCTATAGCGACTGATAAACATTTAAATTTTAAATGTGTAACTAATAAGACAAGAATGAAAATAAATTAAAATATCACCTCAAAAAAGCAGAAAAAGAAAAAATAGCAAAAACAGACAATTGCATTCTATTAGAAACCCACTTTGAATAAATATGTGAGAATATAGATAGGTTAGATGTAAAAATAATGATAAATATGGTACGTAATAACTTCGTATAGCATACATTATACGAAGTTATACGATTTACATATCAGTCAGTACTTTGTCTGTCTTTGAACAAGCAACATTGCTGTGTTACAATTCTTTATCTTACAACAGAGACTTATACCCTGAGAGAAATTTCCCCTCTGCAAGGTCAATATTTGAAACCGCAAGGCTTTAGAAAAACAGGCCCTGTGAAGTACATATACTTTATAGTATATTCCACATCTCCTGCATTTTATTTATTTAAAAGAAAAAGCAAGCTATAGATCAGGTTGGCATAGTTAAGACAAAAAAAGCATTTTGTTAAGGCAAAGTTGGTAGCAATTAGCATGGCAAGTCCTTTTAATTTACTTCAGGTAAGGACTGGTGATGTCATTGTCTACCAGGGTGGCTGCAGCCACATCACTCCAGGTGCTGTGAATTGGGTGTAATTAGAAATTGTTGAAACTCTGGGAAAGGGATTCTGCTCCATGTAATAGATGACTCTGAGTTCAGGGAGTTTGCTAATGTTAAAACTGTCCATTACATTACTGTTTCAAAAGCATCTAGTCTTTTGTAAAATCTTTGATCAATTACAAGTCTTTTGTTTAAGAACAGGATGTCTCATCCAAGTCGCAAACACCCTCTTTAAAGCCAGGAAAATTTAGAGAACTGCTTTTGTAGAGAAGATGTTATTTCCCCCTTAAGGTCAAGGCATTCCTCATAAAAGTATAGATGATCAATATCGAGATTGAAAAGGTCTTACTTTTTGTTGCATAAATCTCTCGGTGTTGGGGAAGGCTCTTTCCCAGGTGATGATAGAAAGAAGCATCTCGGCTCACTTTTTTTCAGCGATCTGTCCCACGTTGTTGGGAAGACTATTTCCCAGGTGAAGATTTGTTTGTCCCACATCGGGGAGAAAGATGAACAATAGGATGAAACAGCACCAGGCCAAATTTATGGCAACATAAAAAAGTGGTCAGCAACATGGAAATGAGACATGCTATCTAATATCCAAGGTTTTAAATTATATCCTGTTATAAAGAGAGAGAGAGAGATTTTCATTGAACTTATAAAAATAGCCACATTGCCATAATAATCACAAAAATACTTAAAGTTACTAAATTTGGGGGTGGGGGATCAAATAAGGAGAAAACAAATGCTTTTATCTCTGTTTTAAATGACATTTTACCAAACTGTTGTTAGTTATAGATAGCTTAAGAGATTTTTTTTTCTTATATTTGGAAAAACATTAGGAGAACCAGCAGTGTTTTAAAATAAGGAAATTGTAAAAACCCATACATTTTTTAAATTAATTTACCAAATAACTTTTGTTTTTTTGACCTTTGTGAACAATTTCACAAACCTACCATTTCCTTTATTAGAATTTTGGAACTTAGGTTTAAAGCTATGAACTCGAAGTTTGTCAAAAATCTGTACCTATTAGAGATTTTTTTTATGAAATATTTGAAGACATAACATTTTAAAATTATAATTAAACCAAGATTATGACTGGTAGCATTTATATCAAGACACAGATATTTAAGAACCTTACAAGATTTTGGAATGCATATCCATAACACCTTCAGTACTGACAATGGTTTCCCATATTAGTCTAGTTTATTAAATAAGTCAATTAGTTCTGATACATCTTTTACATATCCTTTGAAAAACTCCCGGGCCCTTGGAATTTCTCAGTTATTTTAAATTTTTAGAATTTTGTGTTGGAAAGCTTTGTTAAATAACAAAAGGCTTAAAACATTTAGTTGAATAAGATCACAAATTACTATAAAAAATAAAACCAAAGTGACAAAGGGTTTCAAAGGCAGAGAGCACAAGAACTGATCATGAAATAAGTTTTTAAAACCAGTTATTTAAGGGACAAAGAAAACCTTTTACAACTTTGCATCAAGAGCAGTTAAGTGAAAAGATCTTTAGTAATCCTGTTTGATCAGTAAACTCAGGCAATGATGTGTGTTGATAAGAACATTTTTATACATTCAGGTTAGTAAATAGGCGTCCATTTATCAGAGCAAATTATACAAAGCCCAATTTGAGTTAGCTATATTTACCAAATACATATTTATGGTTTCCCAGCCAAAAACTTGGTGTATTAGATTTATACCCTTATCAGATAATGCTAACTAAGGCTTATGTGATATTTGGCATAGGTTCCTTTTTACTAGCCATTTTAGGTCCCAGGTTTCCATGTGGCATTTGGAGCCAAGTGGAATCCAGAGGCAGAGGGTAGTATTCACTATCTATGTCTAAAAGATATTGCTTCTCCCAGAATGGCCAGGAGGCAGAGCTGAGATAACAAGGAGACATATTGACCTAGAGACAAATTTAGGTAAATGTTTGAATCAAATTTTGAAAATATATTTATCAAAGCTTTGGAAGATTTAAGTCACGGGAACTTGAAAAGTATACTTATTTATTTAATGAGCATGCATTAATTATAAGCCAATTTGGTACCTTGCACATACAGACATGAACATATAAACATAACATACATCTTACACACGCATATATGCAGACATAAACAACAAGAACAAAGATCTTAAAGGTTTTGTTTAAGATGTAAAAAAAGTTCACTAGTAAAAAGGACAGTCAGGTTTACATTGTGTTTTTTCCAAAAGACTTATTGGTGAGGCTTCACCTTGTCTCAAAGAAAGCAAGATAACAAGTTTACATTGCAAAACAAAGTATGCAAACCTTTTCAAGAAGATGCAGAGAAGATTTTCTCCCTTCTAGAAGATAGCATAGAATTCTACCATAGAATTTTGTGAAGAAATAGATAGATCAGACTAGAAGAGAATTTAGAAGTCTGTTTAAGATGCCAGAAAACTTGAGACCATGTAGTTAGATTTTAGGTTAGTTTTTGTTTCTAAAATGAGTTACTGAGCTCAAGAGCTGAGCCACCAATCAGAGATGAAACAATTTGACTCTTGAGGTTTTTAGGAGAAGAGCAGTAGACCCAAAAAGGGTTGGGTTGGTGCCATGGCTGCTTTTCTTCATAAAACTCCAGAGTCTTCAGAGAAAAAGAGTAGCACATGCAGTTAAGAAAAGAACCACTGCTTTTAAGAGAGGAGAGAAGCCTTGTGAAGAAAAGAAAGAAAAACATGCTGAAACAATACCAACATTGTTAAGAAATATTAACTTCTCTTACTTTAGATTGTCCAATTTAAAGTTTTTTCAGTCACTGGCAAAGATTAAGTTTTATCCTTTTTTGGTGACATAAACATGTCTTAGTTTTTTGTTAAGGTCTTGGATAGATCGCAGAGTGACTTGATGTAGATTCCTAGTTGTTAGCTGGGAAGCCTTAAAGAGACCCACTGCATAATTAATCAGTGATGAATTTGTTCCCAAATTTTTATGTTAAGGCTCCCTTCCTTGAGGTATCAAGGACATGGTTGTTTAATATCCACTAACAGTTTAACAAGCTGCCATTCAGTTACTTACAGCCTGCTGCTTTAAGGAGACATAGGAGTTGTAATGTATGTTCAGTCTCCCCTTTCATTTAGGAATTATCCATAGTTTAGAAGTAAAGAAAATGAAAAAAATATCTCCAGGGTTGAAAAAGCCTAACTTTGACCTGCCACAGGCATGCAGTCACTAATCGAAAGTCACCTGTGATTCTCTTAGCAAGATGTGTTTCCTTTATTAGGGACTCCCTTGCTGTGGGATGAATCGGACGTCCTATTCCTCTCTAATGCTTTGCAGGTCAGTCTCTAATCCATGGAGAATGTCCTCACACAGGGCACCAAGCAGAGATAAGAGGAAAAATTTTAGAACAATAAAAGGACTACTTCACCAGGAAGAAATAATAGTTTATCAATGTATATGTGTGTAGTAATAGAGCCTCAAAGCAAGTGAAGCGAAAATAGACATAATTAAAGGAATAAGTAGATATTCCTACAATCAGATTAGAATATTTTTAATATCTTATCTCCAGAATTGATAGAAAAACTAAACAAAAGTCTACTAAAAGCATAGGCAGTCTAACACACTAGCAATCACTTGATCTATTTGACATTTATAACACAATACACCCAGCAAATGCAGAATACAAATTCTTCTGAAAAGCACATAGAACAATCACTAATACAGTACATATGCTGGGCCATAAAATAATCTCAATACATTTAAAAGGCTCAGAATCATACAGAAGGCATTCTCTGACAAAACAAACTGTTCAGGTCCTTTGCCCATTTTTCGATTGGGTTTTTTTTTTTTTTTTTTTCCTGTTGTGTTGTTTGAGTTCCTCATATATTCTGGATGATGCGTAGTTTGTAAACACTTTCTCCTGTTATGTAGGTTGTCTCTTCACTTTGTTGATAGTGTCCCTGGCTGTGCAGGAACTTTTCAGTGTGATATAGACCCATTCGTGTATTTTTGTTTTAGTTGACTGTGCCTTTGTAGTCTTGCTCAAAAAAAGTGCTGCTCACTTCCATTTTTGTGTAACATATTTCCCCTACATTTTCTTCTAGTAGTTTCTTAGTTTTGATTCTTAAATTTAGGTCTTTGATCCATTTTGAGTTGATTTTTTGTGTATGGTGAGAGATAGGGGTCTAGTTTTAATCTTCTGCATGTGGATATCCAGTTTTCCCAGTACCGTGTATTGAAGGGGCTGTCCTTTCCCTGCTGCGTGTTCTTGGCACCTTTGTCAAAAATAAGTTGGCTGTAGGTGTGTGGGTTTATTTCTAGGATCTCCATTCTGTTCAATTGGTCTATTTGACTGTTTTTATGCCAGTACCATGCTGTTTTGGTTACTATAGCTTTATAGTACATTTTGAAGTCAGGAGGTGTGATGCCTCTGACTTTGTTCATTTTGTTCAATGCTGCTTTAGCAATACACAATCTTTTGGGGTTCCATACAGATTTTAAGATCTTTTTTTCTATTTCTGTGAAGAATGTCATTGGTATTTGATAAGGATTGTGTTGAATGTATAGATTGCTTTGTTAATTCTTCCAACCCATGATCATGGGATATCTTTCCATTTATTTGTGTCCTCTTCAATTTTTTCACCAATGTCTCATAATTTTCATTGTAGAGGTCTTTCATCTCCTTTGTTAAATTTACTTCTAGGTATTTCATTTTTGTGGTAGCTATTGTAAATGGGTGACTTGATTTCTACTTCAGCTATTTTGTTATTCCTGGCACATAGGAAAGCTACTGATTTTCATGTATTGATTTTGTATCCTGCCTCTATACTGAATTCATTTATTAATTCCAGTAATCTTTTGGTGGTGTCTTTGGGGTTTTCTGTTTATATGATAACATCATCTGCAAATAGAGACAGTTTGACTTCCTTCTTTCCAATCAGGATGCCTTTATTTGTGCTGCCTAGAACTTCTAGTACTATGCTGAATAAGAGTGGGGGAGGTGGGCATCCCTGTCTCGAACAGACATTTCTTAAAAGGAGACACACAAATGGCCAAAAGGCACATGAAAAAATGTTCAAAATCACTCATCACCAGGGAAATGCAAATGAAAATCACAATGAGATATCATCTCACTCAAGTTAGAATGGCAATTATAAACACAACAAAAGATAACGAATGCTGGAGAGAAAGTGGACAAAAAGAAACTCTCCTACATTGTTGGTGGGAATGTAAATTGGTACAGACATCATGGAAAACAGTGTGGAGTTTCCTTAGAGAACTAAAATTAGACCTACCTTCAAACACAGCTATCCTACTGGTTATATACCTGCAAGAAATAAAATCAATATATCAAAAAGACACCTGCACTCCCATATTCATAGCAACACTATTTACAATCACACTATTTACAAATAAATAAAACAAAAAGAGATGGAATCAATCTAAATGCTTATCAATGGATGAATGGATAAAAACAAACAAACACAACAACAACAACAACAACAAAAAAAAAAACCCAAATTATGATATATAAACACAATGGAATATTATCCAGCTGTATAAATGGATGAATGGATAAAAACAAACAAACACAACAACAACAACAACAACAAAAAAAAAAACCCCAAATTATGATATATAAACACAATGGAATATTATCCAGCTGTATAAAAAAATGATTTCATTTGCAGCAGCCTAGTTGGAGCTGGAAACTGTCATGTTAAGTGAAGTATGTCAGGAACAGAAAGACAAATAGTGTATAATATCAGTCATATGTAGGATCTAAAAAAAAAGTGGTTTTCATAGAAGGTGAATAATGAATAATGATTATCAGAGGCTGGCAGGGGAGGGGAAGTGTACAAGCAAATGTTAAAATTTAAAAAAATATAAATAACTGAGATAAAATTCAATATTACTATTACTATATTTTTGGAAGAAACCAACTATCTTCAAAAAACAATACACTTCTATATAATACATGGGTCAAAGAAAAAATAACAGAGAAAAATAGAAAACACTTTAAAGATAATACAAATAAAAAATATATCAAAATTTGTAGGATAAAGGTTGTATTAGCCCATTTCTGTTGCTTATAACAAACCACTTGAAACTGGGTGATTTATAAAGGTAAACAAAATTTATTGCTTACAGTTTCTGAGCTCAGGAAGTCCAAAGTCCTTCTGGTGGTGGTGACAGTGACCCAGGAGTCTCACATTGCAAGATGGTGGAAGCAGAGAGAACAGAGAGAGAGACAGAGAGATACTCTCCTCTCTCCTCTTTTAAAGCCCTCAGAACCACGTGCCTGACCACCATTTTTAATCCATTCACTACTGCACGGTCCTACAATCCAATCATCTCTTCAAGGCTCCACCTTTCAATTACCATAACAAGATTTGCCACCCTCTTACCAGTCACAGTGGAGCCAAGCTTCTAATACATAAAGCCTACTGCACGGTCCTACAATCCAATCATCTCTTCAAGGCTCCACCTTTCAATTACCATAACAGGATTTGCCACCCTCTTACCAGTCACAGTGGAGCCAAGCTTCTAATACATAAAGTTTGTGGGACACAATTCAAGCTTCAGTGAGTTTTGGGGGAACATAATTCAATCTACTACAAAAGCAAAGCAGTGCTTGGGAGAAATTTATACTTTTAAGTGTTTATATTAGGAAAAAAGTAACATGTAAAATAAATGACATCAGTTTTTCACCTTGTAAGTAAAGCTGGAAAAAGAAGGGCAAAGTTTCCTGAATGACACAGAAGGAAAGAAACAGTAAAGAGCAGATATCAAGGAAACATAAAGCAGACAATAGAGAAAATTTACAAAGCCAATAGTTAATTATTTTAAAGGGTCTACAAAATTGATAAACCTTCGGCTCAACTGATTAAGGAGAGGGAGACTAAGAGAAAGAGAGAGAGAGATCACAAACATTAGGAATGAAAAAGAAGTTATCTTAGATTCTAGACATTAAGAAGGTAATAATAGAATGCTATTGACCAACTTATCTCAACAAGTTTAACTTGGATGATATATAAAAATTTTGCAATATACCAAAATAGCTATACCTTACCACACTAAAAAGTCGAATTTCTCTACATCTATTAAAGACATCAAATTTGTTACCAAAAACTTGTTCAAAAATAAATCTCCTGGCCCAGATGCTTCATTGGTGAAATTTATCAAATATCCAATAAAGGAATAACACAAATTTTACACAAATATTTTCAGATCATAGAAGAGAAGGGTCAGTATCCTAATCTTTTTATAAGGCCAATATAACCCTAATGACCAATATCCATCATGAACTTGGATACAAAAGTCTTACAAATATATTTGAAAATCAAATATGACAATAAGAAAGAAAATATACCAGAAGCAAATAAGTTTTATCCCACTATTGGGAGATCGGTTTACCATCTGAAAATTAGTCCATGTAATTTACCATATTAACAGAAAAATAATAAAAATTATATGATTAATTCAATTGTTGCAGAAAACCCATTTGACAAAATCGAGCAAACATTCAAGATAATAATTGTAAGCAAATCAGAAATAATATAATGGCAATTATACAATACTCAATGGCAAAGGACATTTGTAAAAATTCCACAGCCAGTATTATACTCACTAGTGAAAAACTTAGTTGCTATCTCCTGACATAAGAAGCAAGACACAAACACCCACTATTGTCATGCCTATTTGGCATTGTACAGGAGGACATAAGCATAATAATTAGGCAAGAATTAAAAATTAAAAGTACAAAGATGGAAAGGGAAGCAATAAAACTGTCCCTATTTGAGGGTTATATGATTATTTACACAGAAAATCCCAGGACACTAACAGACAACTATTAAAACAAGTAAATAAATCTAGCAAGCTTTCAGATATAAAGTAAGTATAACATACAAAGTGTATTTTATATACTAGAAGAAAGCAAATAGAAAGCAAAGTTTCTAAAAATCTCTTTTACAATGGCACCAAAACCACAAAATACTCAGGAATATATCTAATAAAACATGGACAAGTCTTTTGTACTAAAAACTACAAAATATTAATGAAATCAAAGAAGATCCAAATAAATGTAGAGATATATGGTACTCATAAATTGGAGTGTTCATTATTAAGATGTCAAATTTTAAAATTTTTCTAAAGATTCAATAAAATAACGTAAAAATATATTTGGAAATGCAAAGAATTTAGAAAAGCTAGAATAAATGAGAACCTTATCTTAACTAAGTTCAAGACTTACTATAAACCATCAAAAATTACAAAATATTGGCACTGGTAAAAAGAAAGACATGAATACATCAATAAAACAGAAAATAGATTCCAGAATTATACTCACACCCATGTAAAATTCAAGACTTACTATAAACCATCAAAAATTACAAAATATTGGCACTGGTAAAAAGAAAGACACGAATACATCAATAAAACAGAAAATAGATTCCAGAATTATACTCACACCCATGTAAAGACTTGATTTGCAACCAAAATGTTGAGGCAATTCTATTGGAAAAGGAATATGTTTTCAACAAAGGGCTATCGACAAACTTGATATACAAACACAAAGAAAAAACAATAAACATCTATACTTCATGCATACTGTACACAAAATTTAACTCCAATGGATCATAGACCTAAGTGTAAATCAAGGAGAAAATCTTTACTACTTTGGTGTGAGCAAAATTTCTTACATAGAGCACATTAAGCATAAAGCATAATATAAAATAATTAACACGATGGATCTCACTACAACTTAAAAGCAAGTTTGTCATTGAAAGAGACAATTAAGAAGATAAAAGTAAAAACTACATACTTGTAGAATATATTTACAACACATATATGAAGCAAAGGACATGGTCCCAGAACATATAAAGAACACTTACAGTCAATAATAAGGTAAACTATCCAATATAAATTGGGCAAAGTATTCGGACAGTTTACAAAAGACGAGATAGAAATGAAAAATGGTCATATGAAAGGATACTCAGTATAATTATTAGGGAAATGCAAATTAAACCACCATAAGATATTACTACACACCCAACACATCCATTAGATTTGCTAAAATGAAAAACAATGAGCGAAACAAGTATTGGTAAGGATTCGGAGCAACTTGAATTTGTGTACACTGATGGTAGAAATATAAAATGGTATTACCACATTGCAAAATAGTTTGGTGGCTTCTTAAAACAATATATACATACCCAGCTTGTGACCTAGCCATTCTCTTCTTAGTTATGTACCTAAGAGAAACAAAAAATGTATAAGGACCTATATATGAGTGTTCCTAGTACTGTGGTTTTATTTGTAATAACCCTGAACTGGAACAAGTCACCTGTCCATGAATAGGTGAATGAATACCTATGCATTATAAAGAATGGACCACTGATATGCAGAACAACATAAATCTCAAAATCATTACTTTGAATGAAAAAAAAA
>NW_007729648.1:185785-187617 GCF_000696425.1 Galeopterus variegatus | reverse complement strand
TATATAAAACGGCACTAAACATATTATGTTTTTTTGCTGAGGGTCCAGTTAATATATACAGAAATGGAATTTGGAGCAATCTCAGCACTTAAAAGAGGCTTTAACTGTATTTACAATGCATTATTCCCTGAGAAATCTTGAACAAATATAAAATATTAACAGTTGTTAATTCTGGGTGTTTGGGATATGAACATTTTTTATACTATTCCTGATGCTCTTAAAAATTTTTCAAACACACAAATATATACATAATACTTTATACATAGATATTTTATGTATGTAACTATACATATAGTAGATACAAATGTATGTATATACATACATAGATAGATATATACATATATATGTACATAGATATATATGCATGTATGTAAATGTTTAGAATATACATCTTAAAGGTTACAACAAAAATGATAATAGTTGTTACTTTAGGAGGAAAAATGGGATTTCAGTTTGGGGATTTGCAGTATCAGGGTGGGGGTTGGTTTGCCAACAGGATATTTGCTTTTATCTGTGTTTGAATTTTGGCAAGGGGAACATATATGTGTCTTACTTGTGTATTTAAAATAAACATTTAATAAAGTTTAATTAATACTAAAATAGCAATACACTGGGCTTAGTTCTTCCACAGAGGTGAGCGTATGTTGCCTCCAGAGTACTATGGAAGGGTGGTTATCCTGACCTCGATGTGGGGAATGGTACCCAAAATCTTTCTACTCTGAGAAGGTGGCTTCTGGGTATAAAATACTACCTGGGTGTTTAATTCAAGAGTCCATTAGATTGCACAGGAAAATATACATCTTTAATTTCTCTAGCATCTAACTGAAATTTAGCACTTTTATCAACTATGAATGAGGGCAACAGACCTCATTAGTAGTGGCATACCTGTGACTTTGTGGGAGTTATTGTTGACATATCAAAATGCCATTTAACTTGTCCCTAATTCAAAATTATGATAAATATAGTGATTATCCTGGTTTGAAGATCACGTATTGCACACAGGTATTGGTATTCAGCACCGTACCCCACAGATATATACAATCCATTATGTTTCAGTAAAAAAAAGTTAAAAAAAANAAAAAAAAAGAAAAAGCAAGAAAGACTTTACACTCTCTGATTTCATAGATATAAAGTTATAGACCATATAAACTCATTTATATTGTCAGAAAGCAGGTCAGTGGTTTCCTGGACATGAAGGTAGAGTGGAGAATGCATTTCATGTAGGCACAAAAAAATGTTCAGGGATGATGGAAATGTTCATTATTTTGATTTGGGGTTTTATTTCATAGGCATATACATATGTCAAAACCATTCAAATTATATTATTCAAATATATGCTATTTATGTCAATGATATCTCAATAATGTCATAAAAGTTTTATAAAAATTTGACAGTAACAAAAATTTGGGAAAATAGGATTATCATTCTCAGTTGCTGAGAATTTAAATAGACGTACTTTGAAAGTGACATGGCATATTCTAATAAAATTGAACATAAGCACATTCCAGCTCCTCTATTCTATTTCTGCATAGCGAAACTTCCCCACATGTGCACAGAAATAACTAGGCAGGTTTCCAGTGAAGCATTGTTTATAATTACAAAGATGTTTAAACTAGCAAAATATTCATCAGTAGTGGGATGAATGAATAAATGTGGTATAGTCATATAGTAGAATACTATACGATGCTTCTAATACAAGTAATCCAGATCTCTAAATAGAAATGTGTGAAGATGTTTAAAACACCATAATTGAGTGAAAAAAGAAACATGATACAGAATGATACATACAATATGATGTAATTCATGAAATTAAACATATCAAAACTATATTT
>NW_007729648.1:150399-183738 GCF_000696425.1 Galeopterus variegatus | reverse complement strand
GAAGGGCAGGATGGACAGGGGTGGGTTAGGGGAGCAGAGCAGGCAAACGGAGGAGAAAGTGGGGCCTGAGAGCACAAGAGGATGGGCACCGTGCCGTTCAGCTCATAAATGAGTTTTTATGCCACAAGTATAGTTTCTCTTCATAGCTACCTGAGGACGAATTTTTCTCTTCTTATCAATCTAATCAGCAGGTGGTTTGTTTCAGGAAGTGAATAACTGGAGCATGAAAACATATCATGACAAAAATGCTTCACAGATACTACACTTTGTGCCACTTTGCATAATTATTATCCTCACAGTTTTAAACGTGAGTTCATAGTTTATAAATAATTTCTTAGATTTACAATTGAAGAA
Source organism: Galeopterus variegatus (assembly GCF_000696425.1). Taxonomy (NCBI): domain Eukaryota; kingdom Metazoa; phylum Chordata; class Mammalia; order Dermoptera; family Cynocephalidae; genus Galeopterus; species Galeopterus variegatus. Next base: position 183,384 of record NW_007729648.1, on the reverse strand, counting down.
AGAATATACTAAAATACCTGTGATTCAAACTTAATCTGATTAGCAAATTTAGGTGTCTCCTTGATTATTATTATCCAAACAGAAAATGGAAAATACAGAGAAACACAGTGCGATTTTATTCTAAATCAGTAGGATTATCATCTTCAAATAAAATTTTACTTGAACTATAATATGTAACAATAAAAGTAAAACTGCTCTGCGTGGTGAGCTACTGGAAAAGCAGAGACTCTACCTACTTTGTGTCCACCTTGCCCACCATCATAGCCCAGAAAGCTGCTTTGACCTCAGCCTAAAGCTGCACATATTTCAACATCTAGATGTTTGGAAGCATCTATCGTTTTCCCTGGGATTTTTTCATTTTAATCTGTACTTTGGACACCATGCAGCCTCAGTCCTGTGCTTTTAAAATATTATTGTTATTATCATCATTATGTATTGTGTACATATCTAAAATGTTAGATTTTTCAGCGGTCACTGTGATTTTCATCTCATCTTCAGATGGTATAGTAAGACTATTCAGAAAAGCAGGGAGGTAAAAACCCTTTCTGTTCCCTCTCCTTCTATTCATTTCCCTGAAGCTTTCTGCGTCACAGGCTCTGAAAACTTTTTTAGAGCTCTTTGGTAAGCATATAGTCAATTTCATTTAAATAATACCTTGCTTAGTTTGTTTGCATGCTCTCTACCATAATGCAGTTTTTTCTAAATTTTAATACTTGCAACTGTTGAACAATCATTTCTTTTGTATATTAGATACTGACACCTGTAAATTCACCTTCATATACTGAATTCTGATCTTGCTATAACAGATCACAGTGAAAATTTCAAAATATTCCACAGTGACATCAGCTGTCACTCAATAGGCAACTTCACAAAGATATATTTAGTTATGCAAATTTAATACTGATTTTATTGTATTTTGCTTAATTATTTTACAAAAATGATTGGGGATAAAAACAAAGCATACTTAGCGTGTAAAAACTGAATACAGTTATAAATAATTTGTAGATATATGAAAGCCATGGCTGTCATTGTTCTGGATTGACTGGCTACCAGATGAAGGTAAACCTTTTCACTCTGGGTTAAATTATGATAGAAAAGGTTCAAATAGAGAGCAATTTTATGAAATGATAGAATTAAATTGTATTGTTAAAGATATTTATTCAGGAAGACAAAATTTTTCCTTTTCTCCTACCCCATGCCATGTAATCTATTACTTGACTTTGACAAATTCTGCTTTTTGACAAGTTTCAGAAACAGCAAAGCGAGGAGGAGGCTTCCTGTACAATTTCTTGCTTCTAGCAGTCTGCGTACAACCATGGTCCTGTTGGCTGATCGTGTTTTTAAATCTGTAACTCTGAGCAAACACTTAAACCATCGAACCCATTTCCTCATTCACAAAGTGGCAAGGGTCTCATGACTACCTGATCTCTAAAGTCCTTCCAGAGCCATTGTTATAAGACTTAATATTTACTGAATTGAGGTGAGATATAGTCTTGGCTCACTCTCAGGTGTTACATAAACCTGGAATTAACTCACTCCTTCTGCCAGCTGTCTGTGACATCTCGTCCACCATATTTTAGTGTATTGATTGGATGATAACCTTTTCAAAACAAGATATCTAGTGGGATGCTCTTTTATATCACAAGTTGCCTTTTCTTTGATGCTTTCAAAGCCATGTATTCTCTTTAGATAAAGTGTAAACTTATTTTATTATAACTGAGCATTTCTGACATTAAAGTAAAAGGATTCTAGAATAAAATCAATAGGCATCAAATTTCCTTCAACACATTGCTTTAAAATTAAATGCCAACTGGTAATTTAGTCCCATATCTCTTCATGACTGTACTGGAACGGAAGGTTGCTTCAGATGATTTTTTTCTAGCTAAAAAGTTGATCTCATACATTACATCTAAATAGTTTAGATCTGTGCACTATTAGTAAACTTGCTAAGAAAGTCTCCAGTCCGTATAGTATTCATTCAGATAAGCTTGAGATTTGTTAGCATAATAATGAGGTAATAGTTTGTCTAATTTAATCTTGACACAGTGATATGTGACACTTCAATAATAGCTGATGTGACCTTAAAGGTTAATGATGGCATCGCTCATCTGAAGTGACAGACTACTTCATGTTCTCCTGCAGTCGATCTTAATTCTTTCATTTTTTTTTTATTAGGTTACTGGTGTGATAATGAAGCTTCAGTGAACTGTTATCTGAAATTGCTAACTCAGACAAATTAGTTCCAGAGGTCACATGATGAGACATTCCATTGTAAAAGTCAATGGCAGCACTGTTATGATAGTGTACATGAGAAGGTAGAAATATTTCTATGTAGTTAAAAATACGTAGGAAGTCTTAAGAGATGCTTCTGTGCATGGAACTTTCTCAATGACCAAGATAGTTTTCCCAGGCTATTGTATTATCACTTACCCCCTTTCTCACTTTGTGTAATAACCTTATATGTGGTTGCTGCCCTGTGTAAAACACAATGCTTGGCTATGTGAAGAAAACTGAACTGAACAAGAATAGGATACATGCTGTAAAGAGTTAATAATCTACTAAGGGAAAGACAACAGATAGCTATATCACTGTAATAGAAGGTAATGAGCACCGTTTCCTCAGAGAACGAATGCAGTGTTTTTGGATTCACGGGAGGACAGGAGAGATTTCTTTCAACTAGAGGCCTAAGGAAGGCCATTTCCTGGGTCACTTTCAGAAGCAGAAGAATTCAGAAATGTTCCAGTTAAAAGATATCTTATTCTTTCTGCAGTCTCCCCCACCTTTTGCATTTTGTGCTACTCTATTGTGTTAAATGAGAGATAGAGAGACAGAGAGACAGAGAGAGATGAGAGAGAGAGATAAATGAATATAGATATGTAGGTGGATGGAACGAAGTAGAGGAAGGTGGTTCTCAGCTATCAAGATAAAGAGGGACTAGCTTCAAAAATATTGCTGATGAGGAGTAACTGGCTAAGGCAACTGGAGAATGGGAACCTGGGTGAGTGACCTTTAATGTGGAGGCGTGTGTATAGCTTTCTCTGATTCATATATGGAAGATATGGAGATGGGAGGGGAGAGATAGAACCTCTTTAGCTTGAAAAGTTTAGAAACTGGTGCAAAGTCAGATTAATTTCATGCTTCATTCATTCTAAGGTGATCTCCTTTTTGACCTCTTTTAGTTTAGTTTCTGATAATTTTAGCCCGTCTCCTTAATGTTAAGAAAGTCAAGAAAGAATTTGGGTCAGAAAACAATATATTATAAATCTCCCACTGTTTCTTTGTCGTGTTTGGGAAATCCTGCTCTGGAGGACAAAGACCAGGACTCAGTCATTTTTGGATTCTCCTCACACACATACCCTCCCTCCTGTATAGTTCCTGAATAATTGAAAGTATTCAATAACATGTTTGTTAAAGAGAAATGAATTGATTGCAATGAACTATTCCACATGGCTGCCATGTGACCTTCAAGCCACTGCTGAATTTTTGTGGATAACGCTATTCATTTATGTAACGTATCAGCTCCCTCTTGTGACTATTCAGCAGTCAATTTAACGAACAGGAAATAAAGGTACATTTAAAAAAATCTGCTTCCCTTTCTTTAGTAGAGTTTTTTGGAGAGAGTTGTTTCTCAGAAATAACCATACTCTCATGACAAGAAAAACCCATCATTTAAATTAGTGAGACTAGGACCTTTAATGCTCTGACTCCAATGCCATGTTCTCACCCACATGATTCATTCTATAAAGGCCCCATATAACTGTCAGTACAGTGAATGTCTCTCACCAACCTGCAGACCTAAGTATATACCGCAATGCAGATTATGGCAAGTGAGCTCAAATAAATATTAACTCAAGAATGCTATGACACACCATTTATTCTCCAATGCTATTATCTTTCATAACCCATTAAGACTGTCTAAAGGCATTTTCTCTAAACATCAAAAATAAAATAAAATAAAAATAACAGAAAACCTGTCCAATGATCAGCTCTTATTCTGTTTGCTTATCATTTGAATATGTCTTTAAAACCATCCATCTCATCTTAATGAACCTTAATCCATTCTATTTTGTTAGATAATTTTAGCTAATTTTTCAGTCTGTGAATTGTTTTCTTATGCCTTTCTCATTTGACTCTCATTGTGTTTAGCCTGGGAGACAGATGCTGGTGTCATTTTCCTTTGGCACAGGCAGGGTTTGTAGAGGTGGGAAGCTCAGTGAAGTTCTTTCTCAACCAGCAATAGTGGGAATGAACTTGAGTCCCAGCCATGAGCTCTGGGTATTTTTGTTTACACAAGTGTTTTCAAAGGATTTAAAGGGCCACCTGCTACCATTTATACCAAGGTCAGCCGGGCATTTGTAAACTGCAGAATCAGATGTCCCTATCAGCCTTATGGAATCAGAACCTTTGGCTTCTGATATTGTCTCTAATCCATTTGCTCTCTGTATAAATACATACATACATACATATATGTGTGTGTGTGTGTATACACACACACACACACATATATATGCACCTCTTCACCTATGTCATTTTGTTTTTAATAAGAATCCTTAAGCTAAATTTAATGGCATTATTATGTATTCATTCATATAGCCATGTAATAAATACCTACTGAACTCCTACTGTGTGCCACACACAGAGTCCCCTGATGTGGAGACAGACAAATAAAATATAAAAGTTGACATCACAGCTTGTGTTGTCAAAGGGGAAATCAGCCATCAGACCAATTAGTCTTACTATTAGATTTGGACATACAGGAGGCATTCAAATTGAGGTTAATGATTGAATTCTCTTCAAAACAGACAGTCTCTTAAAAGAGAGTAAAAGAAACAAAGGAAACAACTTGCATTCATCGCCCAGTCAGAAGTTCAAGGAAGACCTCGGCTAGTTCTGATGTAACACTTAAAGAGGCTTAAGGTAAAAGATGACAGGCCAAAAATCCAACTAAAACCATTTTATGGTATATCCAACAGCTCAGCCCACTTCCCCAACCCCAGCTGGTTCCCTTTGAAAGGAACTCTTACCATGTAAACAGGTGAGGGAATTTGTAACAGAGGACCATCAAAAGCAAAATCAGTAAGCGAGGGAAAGCAATTACACAGGAAGATCATTAATTGGAAGCCTTATCTCTCCAGTGAGTTTGGAATGTGTAAGCTGCAGTGTTGTGAATTGAATTTCATGCACTCCTATTGTCTGTGAAGAGCTGGCTGTGTGTGGGAGGTGCTGAGTGATTTGCCAAAAGTATTGTAAGAACACCAGCAATCAAAAAGCCACTGGGCTCTGAAAAGCTGGGACTGAGTGAAGGTGCACAAGCACGAAGGCTCAAGAGAACTCGCACTATTCACTGAAATAGAGCTTGAAGCTGAGGAAGCACAATTCATAATGAAAGGCAGCGAAGAGAAAGGCAGGGCATGGGCGATTGGAAAAGGTCTCGCTAAGATCCCATTTCATCAATCAAATTTAGATTTCTGCTGGGATAAGGTTTAGCTGGGGCTGGGGTAAAAGGCTCCTCGAAGTTCTTAAAATTTATGAAAAGAGCTTGTTAGGAATCATACACATATACTGAGGGAAAATAAAAAGTCACTTTAAACCAGTCACACATCTAGACAGTACACAAAGAAACATGAGGAAGCAGAAAGTCCAGTTACTGTACAGTCTTAAACCCTTTCCTCTCACTTGTGCCCTCACCTATTTGGACATCAGAGCCCCTTGCCGCTGTTCCAACAAGCCATGCCACTTCCCACCCATTTCCTTTTCTTGGAATGACTCCTGTATTTTATTTATTTTTTCCTGCCTGATCATTGAGATCCAACTTTCACGTTCAAGCTCTGATGTTAAGTGCTCCTTGAAATGAGTCGGGTTAAGAGTACTTGCTCTATGATGACAGGTGGCTTCTGTCACTACACTCTGTGTCTGCCTCCCACCTAAGCTCGGTAGCTTCATCCTTTGCTTTTCTACCCTTCCATATTCTCAATCCATCCACCTTTACACAAGCTATGATGTCTTTCGTGAAGCTTGTGAATTCCTCTTAATCCTTTAGAATTTTCTTCAAAAAAATTTCATCTCCTCAGGGCAACCTTTTCTGATCCTCAAGTTAAATAGTCCTATAGCCACCTATGCCTCGACTTTGTAACACTGATTGTTTTATATCTGTTTATCTTTCTCACTAAACTGTAAGCTGGGTGAGGTCAGGACTGTATCTGCGTTGGATTCCATTTTATTCTGGCTTTCGAATACAGTGCTTTGTATTCAAGAGGCCTCAACAATTATGTATAGTCTTTATTCTTTCTTCTGAGAGGATTGTAAATCCTTGAGGTTAAGGACTATGTCTTAAATGGTAACAAAAACACTGGTGTATAATAGGTCTTAAATAAATGTGCGTTAAATGAATACACTAGCAGAAAATATCTACAGCGAGGTTTCTCAGCCTAGGCACTACTTACATGTTGGGCCAGATGGTTCTTTGTTGTGGGGATCTGTCCAGTGCACTGTAGGATATTTAGCAGCATCTCTGGCCTCCACCCACCAGATGCAGGTAGCACCCTCATAGTTGTGAAACCCAAAAATATCTCCAGACATTGCCAAATATTCTCAGTGGAGTGGAAGAGTGGATGTTTGTGTGCAAAATCGTCCCAGGCTGAGAATCACTGGTCTAGAGAAAACTCTTTTAAATCATCCAAACTGATAAACATGAATTTCTAGTTTTTGTAGAAGAAGTGACCCATGAGTAATGGATAACAAGTATAATAATATATTTATTTATGGTTATTTAAAGATTCATTTAATTGATCAGCCTATCATTCAATGTCCTTAGGAAATCAAATTTTATGTATACAGATAAAGTAGTTAATATGTTTTCTGAGAATATTCTTATAAGGGTTATATTAGACAATGTATTTAGAAGCATCTTAGCTCAGTGTTCAGCTCACGGTAGCACTTTAGTTAATGTTATTTCTCTTTCCCCAATCTAATCAAAGCATTTGATGTCAAATGGTCACAGATAATAATGAAAAATTGGGAAGAATTTAGTTAAGCGAAAGCACACACACACACACACACACATACACGTGGTCTATTAAGTCATTATTTCTTTTCTTAAAGGCAAGACTTTTCGACCAGTTGATTGACTGAGTTCTTTGTTAGGGGACTGCTGTGTTGACACAGTGAGTTGGTTAAGTTTCTTTCCTGCTGGGGAACACTAAATTACATCTCACCAACTTAAGGTCCCCTGGAGTGAATCACATAGTGGTTGGCTTTAGAGTTCATTGAAGGTGAGGGTTGGGGCTATATGAGGTCAGACTTTTTCTGTGTGGCAAGATAAACAGAAATTTATAATGCTGGGTTTCTTGGCATAATTTTTAAAAGTAGAGACCCACTGATTTCCTCCCCCTCCTAACCAATCCCTCAAATCTTTCCTTCAAAGAAAGTATAGGAATTATCCCCAGAGGCTACTGGCAGATGGAGAGTTTCTGGGTGAGTAGGTTTTTTTCTTCCATACCCAGGGGGATTCATGGCTAGCTGAGTAGTAAATTCACTCTCTGTATTTCAGTTCACAAATAAAGAAGTAATAAGAGAAGCTCTGAAAGTGTATTGGCCAAAATAGAAAAATGGACAATAAGCAATAGGAATTTGTAAGAAAACATACCCTGTCAGAAAAGTGGGATTGCTATTTTGGAAAGAATTGCCAAATTGGAAGGTACAGGGAAGTGTGGAGGTCATGCACTCTAAATGGAGGCAAACCTTAGATACAGCAATTTATGAAATGAGACTAGCAAGAACAGTCAGTTTAGGTTGCAGTGTGGCTGCCAGCCTGGGAAAGAGTGTGAGGAGACTGAGAAGGGAGGTCTGTAGAAATGTCTGCAGAACACCTAGGGTTATTATTGCTGTAATTGAGTGAGCTTTATTCTTATTTGGGGGCTTGGAATAAAATTGTTTGACTATAGCTTCCCTAATGTAAAATACTTTGTGGAGTACATAGAAAACCTTCAATGCATTTTTTTTTCTGTGATTTACTCACATAATTTCTTTATGATTTCTAAATTAAAAACTAAAGTTTTGCACTTCCTTCCTTTTTTGATTTAAGACTCCTTTCCTGTAAGAGAGATTCCTTCTCTACAAGATTCTTTTCCTGTGAGACACCTGTACATAAATTTAACACCTTTAGTTAGCTATGTGATCCTAGAAGAGTCATATAACCTCTCCAGCCTTAGTTTTCACATTTGGAGAAAGAAGGATTTGGCAGTTTCAACAAAGTATAAATTCTTTCACCTGACTCCTTTCTGTTTGGACCCGAATCCACTTTCTCTGATTGCTTCAGTTTAAAACTAACATAGACTAACTCAGAAAAATGGGTGTTTGGGCTGCCCTGGGATCATCCTGATCTGTCTATGACTTGAAGTCTAATGAGAAGGCATTGATTTTTTTATGGTAAGTGAGAGATGTTAGAGAGCAATGTCAACCCACAGACAGAAGTCTATCAATCAACATCGGGTATATGTAAACAGGATCATACAGGCTGGGAAACTGAGGGAAGCAAATGACGAGGTATCTACTACTTACTGGCTCTGATGCCTTGAACAATCTGATCCTCCTCTTTAGCTTCTTTATCTGTAAAATGGAGTTTTCCATTCTTTCTATGAAAGTTTTCTAAGAAGATCTGAGAATGTGAGTCAGAAACACAGGGGCCTTAAATTAAGATGAAGGGCAGGAGACCATGAGAGGACTCATGACAGATGAGCTTGCTCAGAATCACACCTCTCCTTATCTTATGATCTCTGGTATATTTATTCCATATCAATTAGTCTTGTCTACTGTCCAGCTGGCTAATGTGTGGGTGGACCAATACCATCATGGTGTATTTCAGTAGGCCCTCTGACACTTGAGTTTTGCATTATACACAAACTAATCACCAGCAGCTTTCTTAACTAACTCTACTAATCTGTGCAGGCTGCCATAATTAAATTCCACAGAGTGGGTGACTTAAACAATAGAAACTTATTTTCTCACAGTTCTGGAAGTTAGAAGTCCAAGATCAAGACGACAGCAGGATTGGTTCTTGGTGACGTCTCTTTGCTTGGGGTACCCACGTCTGCCTTCTCTCTGTGTCCTCACGTAGCTTTTCCTCTGTGTAGATGAGGAGAGATCACTGGTGTATCTTCCTTTTCTTATAAGAAAACCAGATCTATCCGATTAGGGCCTCACTCTTGTTTATTCATAATTACCTCCCTAAAGGCCTTATCTCCAAATACAGTCAGATTAGAGGTTAGGATTCCGACATATAAATGTTGGGAGAACACAATTTATTCCACAACATTGATGATCTATTTGGTTTCCTTATTATCTATGGGCTTCATGGGAAAAATGCTTGAGGAAAGACAGAGTAACAGGAGTTTCTTGAATACATTATTTGTAGATAATAGGATTGTTTAGATCTATGGCTTGGAAAGGTCATTTGCTGATTTCTGTGTATAATTTTATCTATCTGGAGTGATACATCAGAAATTCCCAACCAACCATGTGAAAATAACATTGGACTTTGTGTTACACATTTTAATTTTGTTACCTATTCACACTGTGACCTTGGAAAGATAACTTTTGACCTATCTGAGTCTCAGTTTTCTCATATATAAATAAGAATAATAAGATACTATCTATCCCTCCTTGAATACAAACTGCTAAATAAACTATTTATCATTTTCCCCTATGCCTCTCATTACTGTTTATTCTTTCTAGTACTCCTCCTATTTCAAAATCAACTCATGTTCCACCTGTTCCATGAAGGCATCGATGATATCCTTAAATGCAAGGGGACTTCAAAATGTTCATGGAAAATGGAATTAAAAGTTGAAAAAAATATAAAAACTTTATTTCTCAATATAAGCTCCATCATGTTTAAGATATATTTGAAATTGATACCAACCATTTAGTCCATACCTAAGGAACATAGGGTCCTGGGAATTTAACCATGTCAATGCAATCTTTTTTACTTTATTAACTAAAGAACAGTGGGTACACCTTAAAGATTTTTTAATATTAGGACACAAAAAGAAATCACAAGGAGCCAAATTAGGACTAGTAGGTGGATGCCTAATGATTTCCCATCTAAATCCTTGCAAAATTACCTACAAGAGGACTGAGTAGGAGCATTGTTGTGGTGGAGAAGGACGCTCTGGTGAAGCTTTCCGGGCTGTTTTTCTGTTAAAGCTTTCGCTAACTTTCTCAAAACACTCTCAATAAGCAGGTGCTATTGTTCTTTGGCCCTCCAGAAAGCCAACAAGCAAAATGCCTTGAGCATCATGAAGAACTGTTGCCATGACCTTTGCTCTTGACCAGTCTGCTTTTGTTTTGACTGGACCACTTCTACCTCTTGGTGGCCATGGCTTTAACTGTACTTTGTCTCCAGGATCATGCTGGTAAAGCCATGTGTCATTTCCTGTTACAATTCTTTGAAGAAATGCTTCAGGATCTTGATCCCCATTTATTTAAAATTTCCATTGAATGCTCTGTTCTGATCTGCAGCTGATCTGGGCACAGCAGTTTTGACACCCAGGTGGAAAGTTTTCTCAGCTTTATTCCTGTTACAATTCTTTGAAGAAATGCTTCAGGATCTTGATCCCCATTTATTTAAAATTTCCATTGAATGCTCTGTTCTGATCTGCAGCTGATCTGGGCACAGCAGTTTTGACACCCAGGTGGAAAGTTTTCTCAGCTTTAATTTTTCAGTTAGAATTGTGTAAGCTAAACCAATTGAATTGTCTATTGTGTTAAGCATTGTTTCTTCTGTTAATCATCAGTCCTCTTCAATCAGGACAGAAGTGAGATTAATTTTTTCCTCACGATTTGTTGTGGATGGTCTGCTGCTACAGGCTTCACCTTTAACATTATCTCATCCCTTTTAAAAATGACCTATTCATTTGTAAACTGCTGATTTTGGGGTGGTATTGTCCTCATAAATTTTCTGTAAAGCACCGAGATTAATTTTTTCCTCATGATTTGTTGTGGATGGTCTGCTGCTACAGGCTTCACCTTTAACATTATCTCATCCCTTTTAAAAATGACTTATTCATTTGTAAACTGCTGATTTTGGGGTGGTATTGTCCTCATAAATTTTCTGTAAAGCACCAACGATTCCACCATTCTTCCACTCAAGCTTCACTACCAATTTGATATTTGTTCTTGCTTCAATTTCAGAAGCATTCATGTTGCTCTGATAGGGACTCTTTTCAAACTGACATGTTATCCTTCTTGTTTCAAACTATATTCTGTCTAGACATGTAATAATAAGTTAGAATGAGTTTATTTTGGTGCAAAATTTTTTTTTAAATCCATATTTTTTTTTCATAATATGCATTTTACACAAACTTTTTGAAGACCCTTGTATTCTTTCCTATTAGTAATCCAACAAAATTTCCATGACAACTCAAATTAATGACTTGTTCCGGAATCTTTATGGAAGTCCTCACACTATTTTGAGAGCAGAGGCTCTGTATTTTAAAATTTTATTTCTGCTATTTTCTTCAGCAGGCCTGTACACGTTGTACAAATAAAATCGTAGTTTCTTGAACTGACTGAATCTAGTTTAAAAAATAAATATTTATTATAGAAAAAAATAGGTACCACCCACAGGAAGCCTTCATAGATACCCTCAGATGTTTTTTTGTGCTTTTTACTTTGGCATCTGTCATAAAATCTAACACATACTTCTCTGATTATTCATTTACTTATTTTTCTCCCAACTGTATTTATTCTGAGATCACAGAAACCAGGGACTGTAGGTAATTCTTTTCTATGTCTCTAGCACTATTATGTTGCCTATTAGATTATCAGTTTTCATTACACTCAATGGAAGAACTAAAAGACAGGGGGTTAATTCAACTTTTATATTTTTCCACCAGTTAATTATTTATTCTTTTGGTACCTTACACCAGGGACTAGTGTCCCTTTATTGATTAAATAAGCATTTATGGAATACCTACAGTGTGTTAGGGTCTATCTTAGGCAGCATGAATTTACAGAGATGAAAGACCCAGCCTCTGACTTCAGTCCTGTAGGAGGCCCTCCAGTGAACAGGCAATTACACTACAGCATGAGACACAATGAGACAGGAGCACTGAGGCTTCTGAGCCCAGAGGAAGCCCAGCAAATCCAGCCCTATCTATCGCCATACAATTGACTCCTCTCTCACACACACCAGGCTCTGCCACCTCAGAGCCTCCACCCATGTTCTCTCGTAGGCCCAGAACATGCTTTTTCCTGATGTCTACATGACTGGATCCTACTGATTATTCATGTTTTGGTTTCAAGGTAACCTCAAAGAAAGCTATTCTTGATATTCTAATTTTAAAGTCAGCTTCTATTCTTCTTTTTTTTTAAAATTAGCTTTTGTTTCCTTTATAACACTTGTAAAATTCCACATTGGAATTACGTGATTTGCTTATTTACTTCTTTAAAGTCTTTCTTCTGCTTTATACTATAGGGAGAGGAACAGTGTCTCTCTGGTTCAGCACTTTATGTGAAGTGTGGAAAACAGTCCGTGAAATAATGTCAGAGCCCAGCAAACATCTGTTGATTGAACAAATGCAGAAATAAATGAATGGAGAATATCCAGCCCCAAAGGAACCAATGAGAAGAGGGCACAATAGCAGCTAACAAGCATGATTTGTTTAGAATTATTCCACGTTTCAAAGTGCTTTGATCTTCCTCTCTGCCCATTTGTTACAAGCAACATTTTACAGATAAGAAAATATAAAACACAGGGCTATGTCCCTCTTCCAGAGATAAACAAGTAATACACTGTGAAACTAGAACTCATAGTCAAGTTTATTTTGAACCAAAATCTTCTACTTTTTCATGAATCATGACAGTACCTCCAGCAGTTTCAGAAATGACTCCCACTATTCACATTTATTTCCTTCTGGAGAAATAAATATTTTACTATTCCAAAGTATCTAACAAACACAACATATCCATGGTTCAGAGATGAATAAAGAAATTTCTATGATTCACTTACGAGTCTTACAGACTCCTTAATTTCTGCCTCTGAAATTTTTCTACTTATTTTAATGTTCATGGTATTTTTGTTTTATATTACCTTGGCCTTGTTGTTACCCAGATAAGGAATATTAAATTTATGGTAATATCTTGCATTTTGCATATTCTGCAGAAATTGCTTTGTTCTCTATTAATTCTGTGCTTCATCAGAGTTAATTCTTGTATTAACACCCGGTTTTCAATGCTCTGCCTAGATGATATCTCCTAATTTCTTCTTCCCATTCTCCTTATGTACTATTGAATTCTCTAAATGAATTATTGAACACAGTTTTTTGGGATGTGATGTTCGTGAAACACATTGTACAAAATAAAAGAGTATTATATTAAAATGTCTATAATTGCTTGAAGAAAATGTCCCCAGGAAATGTACTATACTGTATATATATTTAGTAGGATGAAGTAGTATGTGGAGAAGTTTTGAGTTTTAATAGGACGATAACGTGAAAGAAGCAAATGAAACTTATGTGTAAGGATTTGACTTGCATTTAAGCAAATAAAATGTGCTTATGTGCCAACTGGACTTTTTTGTTTGCTGTAAACTTTCTTTTTCCTTTTAATCTCAAATGTAATGGAAAGAGAAGAAAGGAAATTTTTTTCATCCCTACAACATTTTGTGTAGTGGGTACCATTATCCAAATTTTACAGTTAAGTCCAAGATTTATTCATGACAGTGAGTCAAAGACTTACAGGACTTTCTGATTCCAAAGTCTCTGGTATTTCTCTAGATGCTGCTTACAAAATAAATATGTGACTTAAGATATAGCATAACTGAGTGAACTGAACTCTGCCCTCCATGGTTTTTGTCACAGGGGAGTGGGATAGGGGATTTTGAGGGAGCAGGTATGTTGGCAAGTCATAGAATGTTTTCTTCTAAAATACTTCTCTAGAACTCAAACCAGGAGGTCAGGACTTGCTAACTGGCACCATCACTCTTAAAGCGGTAACAGCTCTGGCTGTTGCCCAAATGCTTATATTCACACGCCTTTGCTTGACTATGAGAGACCTTGGTTATCTAGACTTGTCTATGGTCCCAGCCTAACTCTAATTATTTTCTCATTTTTCTCCTGTCAGATGCTATAAAACTGTCTTTGAAATTCTGTTCTTTCAGTTCTTCATGTGAAATGAATTGGCAAATATTTCACATTCCGTTTTCTCAGAAGGAGATGGGGCCAGGAGAATGATAACATGTGGTCCAAAAAAGCTGAGGCTATTCTTCCAGGGAAGCAAAGAGGCAACCTGCATAGATAGGTAGTTTTTGATTGCCTCCAGGCCACAGAATAAATCTCAGCTAGTAGAATAAGTTCCCTTTCATCACTGCGGGGTTGGACTGTGTTGGCTCAGAGGAAAATTCATGTTTATCTCAATAGAGTTTGCTCATCTCATGACATATATGGTTATTAGACATTGGAAGACCCTTACTCAGACCAGTTCATGTTATTAGAACACGTTCCTTCTCCAGAAACTTAAAGAGAACAAACACAGCCTATGGTGATGTATGAATTTGCAAACCAAGAGGAACCAAGGACTGAAAGCTCCCTCTGTGGGAAGAGAAGTTGAATGTGTGTTAGAGAGAGGCTTCCCTGAGGTGAGAAACTGGAGCTGAGTTTTGAAGAGATAGTTGAATGTACTGGAAAGGTGGTGGGTGGCAGGGTGGTCCTGAGACAGAGGGATGAGTGAAGGGGAATCCACACAGGTCAGACCTTTGGTAAAGGCTTGTGTGAGGTAGGCCCTAACCCAACAAACACACACACACACACACACACACACACACACACACACATACACACACAGATAGTGCTCCTCTGAGATTTGTTTGGTTCTCTGTGAATCTATATCACATGGGATTTGCATGTATGCCTCTTAATTGACAATGTTTGATCTAATGAAGGCAGATGGCTGGCTCTGAATGGCCTTTGGAAAATGAGATATGAACCCAGTATAAGGAAATATAACTTTTAACCTAGGTGGCACATAGAGGAGTCTAGGTACTAGAGGGGCAAAATTGATTTTTTTTAAATACTGTACATAGTTTCATAAAGTATATTAGAGACTAAAAGAGAGAGGGTTATATTACCTTTAAAATTCTGCCATGTAAGTTACATTAACTTTCAAAACCTATGTCAAATGTCAATCCTTCCTGAAGTAGTTTTAACTTTCAGTAGCTAGAAATGAGTTTTTATACCCTTAGTAACACTTGATATTTTCTAACTTTGTTCTTAATTAAACATGGTTCATTGAAGATGTACTGTGCACCAGGAAATGTGTGCAGCTTTAAAGAAGCTGAAATGAGTGGGCTGACATGAGTATATACATCAGCATTACACATGGGAGCATGAACAGTCTAAGCCTGAAGATGTAAGGCCCCGCTTTTGAATAAACACCACTCAATTTCCATTCTAGCTTTTTGGTATATGGTACACGAAATGATTGAGTTTGCTAAGTGCCATGTCAAATGTTCTCTTTTTCAAAAATTACACTATACTCCTTAAGGATTTTGCAAAATTAAGTTTATCCAACCAAGGTAGCAATTGGGTATTATCAAAACTTAAAACTGTCTTGCAGATCTTCCTCTCCAAGTCTTTATTATGATAGTCATGGATGTTGACATTCAGATGCTAATGTAAAAATAACAGGTACCAGTTTGTTCCGTTCCTAAGAAAGTTATTATTGTGAAAAATTGCATTATGAAAGCAATATTTTTTTAAATGTGGAAGTATGGCTTGGCGGGTTTAAATGCCCATTTAAAAATCCAAACTTTCTGTAGAGTCTTTGATGACAAAATTTTTAAATAAATGGAATATAAATGCTCAGCTATAAAATCTTTAAATTACTAAGAAAACCCAGAATTTGGTTATATCTTGACCTTGACCAATACTAAGGATACCACAATATTTATAATTGCTAGCACTATCATTTGCATATTACTTCTATCTATTCATATAATTTTATCACCTTTATCTTCCTTTGTTACAAAAAGCAAGGTCTAAAGTCACTGAACCAAAGCAACGTGATCATGTCACTAGTTTGTGATCATTACCAGCATGGTGCAATACGTTTTCAAAATCAGTGACAGCTAGTGTTTGTTAAATTCTTACTCTATTCCAAATATCCTATAAGCACTTTTATGTAAAATATTTAATTTAACATCACAACAGCCATGTGAGATTGGTACTGATTTTAATGCCACATTAGTAAAGATAAGTGTTTTGCATGCTAGTAAATAACCACACTAGTATTTAAATCCCCAGTATTGGAGTTCCCACAGACTTCACCAATCCACTTCAATAGTGCCTCTCATTAATCGATTGGCTTTATAAAACTGAGAGTGTAGAAATGCCTTACTTTATCAAGAAAATATAGGTTGTAAGGAGAAATAAGTACACTTTGCTGTATAATAAATTTGGATATAGTATATATATATATATATAAAGGATATAATGTTAATGGGGTTCTGTTATAAACTTCCAATTATTATACTCAAGTATTGATGACCATTCTGACCCACTGTGTCTAAGAAACACATCTCTTTTGTGGTTTAAATTACCTTTTGCTTCTCCACTGTGTCTGATGATCTTTTCTAGCCTGTTTTACAATTTCTGTGCTATGTTGTCTACTTGCTTTGTTCCAGTTTTTAGTATCAGCAGAAAAATTATTTTTCACTTATGCACTAGACCAAATTGTAATCTTTAAGGAACATTTCTGTATTAGTTGATAGTTGTTTTCTAAGAAGGAGTTTTCTTCCTAATAATAGGTCATGCAGTCTATCTCTCAATTTATTGTGCAATGGATAAATATAAGACATCTGTAGTCACACAGTTTCAATCCAGCTGTATTCTTGTAAATAAGTTGCTTAATCTCTTTAAAACTCAGTTTATCAGGCCATAAGATGTGACTTGGACTTAATTCATAACAAAGTATCTGCAGCAGTGCAAGAACTACATAAATGTTACATGTCCCTTACCAAGTTCAGGACTTTTCCTTGTCTTCCTAGTTAGCTGAGTTTTCATCATGGATGGATGATGAATTTTGTCCATTGTTTTTCTGTATCAATTGATGTAATTATATGGCTTCTCTTCTTTAGACTGTTTGTATGAGGTACTACCTGAGGCCCTATATTATCTACTCTCTAGCTAACTTTTTAATATTATCCTCTACTATTCTTTCTTTCTCTCTCTTTACTTCAGACACATCAACTCCTCTCTGCTTCTTGGTCACTTCGTGTTCACTCTAGAGTTCTTCCAAGATATGCACATGGCAGTGTCTTCACTTCCATCAAGTCTTTTATCTTCTCAATTTTATCTTCTCAATGAGTTATTCACTGACCATTCAATTCAATAATGAGGACTGAACATGGCACTTATGCCCTAATCTGGCCAGTTATTTATGTAGCATTTATCACCTTGTAATATATTATATAATTCAATTCTCATTGTGTTTATTGAATATTTTTATGTTCCTATATCCCAGCTCCCTCTTTCTCCCTTTATTTCCCCCTCCCCCCATAAGAATGTAAGCTCCCTGAGGGCAATTACCAAGAACTGGCTCACAGTAAATGCTATGTCTATATTAATTGAATAAATGACTAATTAGCAGAATGAATACTTGAAAAATTTTCTGCTTTTCTCTTTGTTAACCTTATTCTACCACTACAGGTGAATGTTCCCATGAGGGAGAAGCCGGATATGGCCATAGGGAACATTGTATTACCTTAGGGAATCCAGAGGAAAGAGAGATGTACAATATATTCACACACACACACACACAGAGAAAGAGAGAGAGAGAGAAAGACAGAGAGAGAGAGAGATACAGAAAAGCACTTTGATTCGTCCAAATGACCAGATATGCCAGTCTACTTTAAATCATCTTGAAGTAGGAATCACTCAAAAAGCTGGCACAAGCTAACTCTTCAAAGTTCCTTTCTTATCCATAGCAAACTCAGAAAATTTTGTTTACATTGTGTGCTGCTCCCAAACCTTTTCAACTAACCACACTGTTAGCTCTTTCTAAATGTGCACAAAGAGGGATTTTGGGTAGCCACAAATTTTATGTTTATTGTAAAGAAAATTGCTTTGGTCAGCAAAGATAACTTTTTCATATTGGCAAAACTGTCCACCACTTATAGAAATTATGGAAAGATACGGAGTTGAGAAAAGACACCACAAATGAAAATAAACATGAGATTTTGTGATGGATGGAAATAGCAATGACAAGAAAACAACTTAAAAAGGAAAGTTATTCAAAATATTAAGTTCCCTATAGCATCTGATATTTGCCTATTTCTGAGAAGTAAAATTCTATAGAGTGAAACAAAATACCAATTACATTTATATTTAATTAACAATATTTAATATTTTGTTTGTTTAATATGTAGGTAATATTTATTAGGTATTATCTAATATATTATTTTATACTCATAATAATAAATAGGAATTGCTATTTCATTTTACAGATGAGGAAACTAAATTCTCAGTAGTTTAATTTATTCATTATCATCCAGCTAGTACATGGTGATGTCGGGAATCAGACTAACCTAAAATTATCTCATTCTAAATTTCAGTTCTCTACCCTATACAACAATAATGTTCTCCTAAGAGACTTGAGACTATTTTCTTCTTAATTATGGTATCATAGAATTTACTAAACGATTGTTAAGTAAGGCCGACTACTGCAGTATTGATCCTGACTCAACAGGCTCAAAAGCTCCTTATATTATCTTTGTGTAAACCCAAAATGCAAAGCACTGAAACGGAGGAAAGTTCATGTACCTGTTACCAAGCAGAGGCTCACTGCCTGATGTGCACAGGAGCCAATACCATGGCACCAGTTTTTGTGAAAAGAAAAGGCTTTATTGTGAGGTTGACTGGCATGGAGACAGGGGGCACAGCTCAAATCTGTCTCCCTAAATCAAAGGCTGAATGGATTTTTAAAGGATTGGTAAGGATCGGAGACTGGGTATTGGCTGGCTCCTGTTGAGGCCATGTAACTAGGCAAGGGGTGATTGGTTGGTCCTGAGTCATGCCATATGACTCAGGCATGGGCTAATCGGCTGATGAATCAAGAGTTGATTGGTTAGGCCTGAGTTCAGTCCTTTGGTGGAGGATTTTCAGATTCCTGTGGTGCCCAAGGTCAACTGGAGGGCAAGTTCCTTCTCTCTGCACATACTCAGCTTATACTCTGCAAGATAACTTGTAAAACAACTTGAGAGAGGGAAATAAAACAAGTTTCAGCTAGTTTCAGACAGTTCCATACTGATTCTTTTGCTTATTAGTAACAAGGCCCAGGGTTAAGAATAGAATTCAATTATTGAAATGCAGAAATGAAAATGCATATTTAAGCCAGTATTTATTATTAGAAGTTTGATCCCTATAGTAAGTATAATTAATTGCTACTCAACGAAGTAGTCCAGATGAAAAGCATTTTATTGACTATACCATAATTAGAACATCATGTAATGAGTCTAGGAACTTCTATTATACTGTCATTTGTAGCAAAGATTTCAATTAATTAAAAACTGAGTTCATTTTTGTAACAATAAAATGTTCCAGAAGAATGTTGTTATTTTCTGTAATTTGAACTAAAGATAACACTAATTAGAACATCATGTAATGAGTCTAGGAACTTCTATTATACTGTCATTTGTAGCAAAGATTTCAATTAATTAAAAACTGAGTTCATTTCTGTAACAATAAAATGTTCCAGAAGAATGTTGTTATTTTCTGTAATTTGAACTAAAGATAACAACAGAAGTCCTAAGACCCAATAGAGTAAATAAGCAGCCTACTATATTTGAAGAGTGAAAACACAATTAACTAAAGATAAATATTCCTATGGTATTTGTCTATATTATGATATCAATCCATACTTCCATTTGTGGTAGTAAACAGCATTGGAATTCCAGTTAAACTATGACAAGTCCTACTAGCTGGTATTTCTACTACCTTGTTGGATAAACCCTGGCAAGCCATTTTACTTCTCTGAGTCCCTGTGTCCTCATTTTTAAAATATGGATTTTTGAAGAGTGAAAACACAATTAATTAAAGATAAATATTCCTATGGTATCTGTCTATATTATGATATCAATCCATACTTCCATTTGTGGTAGTAAACAGCATTGGAATTCCACTTAAACTATGACAAGTCCTACTAGCTGGTATTTCTACTACCTTGTTGGGTAAACCCTGGCAAGCCATTTTACTTCTCTGAGTCCCTGTGTCCTCATTTTTAAAATATGGATGCTATTGTGAGCTTCACAAATATTTTATCACAACACAGTGAGACCACACACAGATACGCACACACAAATACATAGTAAAGTCCTAAACATATATATTGTTCTTAGATGCCTTATTAATCACTCTAAAAGATTTTTTTTTCAACAGTTTTTTCACTGCTGCCACTGACCAAAGTTTCTTATAACCAGAACTTGTTTTACTGATCAAAAAGCCAAGGGTGGGGGGACGTTTCATCAGTACAATATCCTTGAGATGCTTTTGCTACTTAAAAGACTGAACACTTATCTTTATAGATGTAGCAATTAATGAAAACACTATATGTCTACGTGTGTTTGAGTGTGAAGTCCTTTAAGGAAAGGGTTGGTAATGGTAAGAAAGGTGTAGCTGGAGCATTGGGAAGGCTACTATAAAATTACTCACCAGAAACTATGCAGCAGTAATTTTTTTAAACTTTGAATAACATATTCAATGTGTATTTAAAGAAATGGTTACCATGGCATCCTTGCAGAAAAATACACCAGTACCTGAAAACAAAAATAGCAATTTTAGTATTATTTGTCAGGCTGAAAAATTTGCATATATAGAAAGTGCACTTGTGGTTAATATTGTAAAAACATGGCCATGTATGCTTTAAAAAATATATTCCAATTGGGAGGCTTTTTCAGAGAAAAAAATGAGTTAAAAGGATTTAAAAAACATATATCACTTTTAGCTAGGTAATTACATTTATGCAAATTAAAATTAGAAAATTTAAAAAAAACAAAAAAAACCACCAGAATATTGTATGTCCCTTTATGAACTGCCTGCATTTCACTTTACTTTTATGGCTCCCCTATAGGCCTCATAGTATTTCCCGTATTACTTGCATTTCTCAGAATGGGAGTTCCCCACACAAGCAAAGTTCTTTCATGGATTTTTGTTTTATATGACAATTTCATTTGACTTATATGTCCTCTTCTTGGTGCATTCTGCTCCATTCTTTAAGACTTAGGTGAAAAGTTTTTAAATTTTGAACTTTTCTGTACTACCTAGTAATATTGGGATCTTCTCTGTGCCTTATACAATTATTTTTGTTTACTTCTCTAATAATTCAATGTACTTTTAGTTGATAAGTCAGACTCATCAACCTAACATGAGTTCCTCAATAGAAAGTTTCATAAAGAAAAGGACTCATAGATTCAGGTTTATTTATCCATTCATTCTCCATGTTAACAAATATTTATGGGGCACTACCCATATGTCAAGCAAGCAACCATCAGGAAAAATTCATGTAGTCCTTGCCTTTATCAAACTTACATGGACCTATCTCTCAGTAGGGAGGTAGATATCTATTAAAAAATCTTACAGACAAATTTATTATTACAACCCTGATAAATTCTGTGAAGGTGAGGGGCGCTGAGTACCTGTGATAGGGCAATTTGGCTTTATCCAGAAGATCAGAAAAGGCAAGATCTTGTGATGGGTTATAGAACCAAAATAAAGCTAAAATGGCTGGAATAAACAGCATTGTTGAAGTGAGCCAAGAGAGACCTATTTGGAGTTCTGCCTGTATTTTAAGAAAAATGGAAAATTGCTAGAAGCTTAAAGGAAGGTGGCAACATCAAAAAACAAAATCATACTGTCTTTAGTGTAAGTCAAATGCCAAATGTCCAGGTGAGAGGTGACAGTAATTTGGATTAGCTGAAGAGTATGAGCCAGAGCTGAGATATTTTAAGCAGGTGACATTAATGAGAGTTTTGGTGGATTGAGGAGTTGGAGCATTGAGGTGGGTGCCAGATGCCAAGGTGCAGTCCAGGTTTCTGGCTTGAGCCCAGCAAGCTGACAGTCAAACTGGGAGCTCCTGCAGGCAGAATGTGGCTCTGATTCAGACTTGAGTCTTCTTCAAAATCCTCGCTCTTGCTCAGTGCCTTGTACAGTGCTCGCATATTAAGTGACTGTTTGCTGAATAAGGTTATTTATTTTTCCTGTTTGCAACAATTACTATGTACATGACACTATATCTGGTAGTTATTTTAGGGTACTTTCTTTTAAAGTTAAAAGTAAGGCAAAATTCCTTTACATAAGACACTTAACTGTGGTTCATTTAGGAATATATATATTCTCTCATTTTATTTCATGGTATAACGTTCTAGGTATGATTTTAAAAGGTGTATCGGGATCACAGCACATAAGAAACTTACTGGAATTGGGAAGATGTGAGATGGAAAAAAACCATAATGGAAATAGTGAAATTTAAGTACGGTGCTAAGAGATGGTTATGATTTTGAAAGGCAGCTATGTGTATTCTAGCAGAGTAAATATCTTGAACAATGGCATGGAGGTAAAATGATGGGGGGCTGCACAGAGACAATGAGTGATCTAGTTTAGTGGGAACACAAAATGAGATAAAAAAGGAGAGAGCTAGAAAATTTTCTTTGGGTTGTGACTGGTGGCATGAAGATTATTTGCTTAATTTAGTAAGTGGGAAGTTTTTTGAGTAAGATACCACAGCTATGCAAAGTTTTGGAGGGGTTAGATACAATAACTAGTAAGCATTGGAATGCAGGGGAGACAGGATACTGGAAGATGCTACGTAAGTATTAAAAGATTGGTAAAATAGTCATAAAAATTAAATATTCCTCTAAAATATGGAGAATATAGACTTAGTTTTAACAAATGGGGAACATTCACATTTTACAACCTTGATATAAATTGTTTAGGCTATCCAGGTAAAGACACTTGAAAGAAAAAGAAATAGAAAGCATTACATGGTACATGGTAAGCTCAATTTCATATTTTCGCATGATACATTAAAAAGCAATTCTTATTTTAAGTATTTTTTTGTGTCTAATCATATTTGAGCATGCCTTTATTTTTATTAAAGCAAAAAAATACAGAAAATCTAGAATTCTGTGGTTTAGATAAACATATTTTATGCTGTTTCAATAAATTAGTAAACACTCCTTCATTTTATAGTGATCGGTTCTTCATTCTAAAATCATTGAATCTGTTTTAACAGATGTATTTTATTAATTACTAGAGCAATGAATTTGCTAAAGAGCAAAAATGAATATGAAAGTGAATGAGGGGCTGTCTCAGTTGGTTAGAGCATGGCCTTGTAACACCAAGGTCAAGGGTTCAGTTTCCCATACTGGCCAGCTGCCAAAAAAATTAAAACGAAAAAAAAAGGAAGTTAATGATTAATCTCCCTCCTCAAAGAATTCAGCTAAGCATTAAGAATCTGTGAAGATTTGGAATTTTAATTTAATACTAAGTTCTTTAAGGGCAGGTAAATGCCTTTTGAGCCTATGCCAAAGATTTACAGGAGTAAGTTGTTAAAATATTGTCTGACTTTAGAAATTTCTTCTTTTAATTATGTTAATAAAAGGCAGGGACATTTTAATGAACTTCTACTATGTAAATATATTGTTAAACACTATATGATTTTTTTTACTTAATTTCATTTAATTCCTTTATTTTTCAAGATGGGAGATTAGCGTTTCACAACCTAGCTTAAAAATGCCTGTCATCATTTATTCATTTATTTAATAAAATTTATTCATCATCTATTACATTTCAATTTGATAAAGATATAACCTAAGAAGGCAAGGTTAGAGGGAAATTCTTAGTTGGTATTGGAGATGAGTTAAAAGTATGAATAAGTCTCATTCATGTAAGATGGTGGGAAGTTATTCTAGAATCTGAAATGCTAAACAATATCACAGAGGTGAGAAATGGAGTAGAGTCGAAGAGAATCCAAGCAAGTGTATGACAGTTGGTGGTAGAAGAAGGAATGAGAGATGTACAGGAAAAAAAAAAATGAGGGTCATGTTTAGAAACTCAAATTTTAACATGCTAAAAATGAAGAGTCTTCAGTGACAAGTTTGGATTTATGTTGTGAATGAATCACATTGGTCTCAGAAAGAAAATGGATCTGGGGGGGAACAAGACAAGAAAATGACATCAATTAAGAAGCTATTGGATCAGTTAAGACAATTGGTGATAAGGGCCTCGTTCAAAGTGGCAGTAGAGTAGATGGAGAGATGGGGTCCATTCTCCTATTTAAGAAATCTTTACTTCGTGTATTGTCTGTGTAACTTATGTTTGACTGAATTTAAAACACAGGAGTCAATAAGGAAGAAAAAATGCATGTAATTTCCACTTATGGGGTACAGTCTATTAGTCACATGGCCAAATCTGAATACAAAGAAGGCAGAGAAATACAATTGATCCACGTACCCAGAGAAACAAGAGGGGAACAGGTTCTGGGAGACAACTAGATCTCTCTTCCACAGATGACCAAAGATTGCAGCATGTGGCTGTGCCTGAGTTTTTGGTGTCACTCTCTAACATAAACAGTAAACAAGAAAAGTGATGCTAGGATGTTTTGAGCATGTTTAATGGGAGGTTTTAGTGAACATTCTATTGGAGACTTCCAGAAAAAAATTGGTTTGCAAGTCTGAAACTGTAAGAAAGGTTTGGGTTGCTCTTTGAATATGGGGGAGACTTTATAGGCTAAGCTGAGTGTTATAAGATCTATTCAATCAATAAAAATATGTTGGTGCTAGAAAGAAAGTGATGGATGAAATAGATCTTTTCTCATAACTTTAGTGAAAGAGAAGGGAATACTTGATAAAATAAGGGAATTAGGAAACAGGAAAGAAAAACACTTTCGATCAACACTGTCCAATAGAAGGCTTCGTGATGATGGATATGTTCTATACATGTTCTGTTTAATATGGTAGCCACTAGCCATACATGGCTATTGAACACATGAAATGTGGCCAGTGCAAGTGAGTAGCCAAATTTTGAAATTCATTTAATTTTTAAATAATTTAAATTTAAATCTAAATAGATTGAAACTCCTTATATCAAAATCAAGGAACAATAACAATTAACAGCACTGATGACAAATATATCTGCAGTGCTTCCCATATGCCAAGCACAATTCAAAACACTTTTGATGCAGTAACCAGGTTAGCCTTCATAATAATTCTGTGAGGTTAGTAACTTTATTAAAATTATCATTTTTGTCTGATAAGGAAACTAAGACATAGAGCTATGAGATGTATTTTCTAATCTTGGGAAGCATACAGGCCAATGCAGAAAATAGAATGGCAGATAATTCTGTTGCAATGGTGGTAAGAGCTCTGAAAAAAAAAAAATTAGCAAGCACCTGTAATAAACCAGAAAAAAAAAAAATAGAAATTCACCTGATGAAGGAAAAGGAGAGGCTAGGATGGAAAAACGGAATATGCTAGGCATGAACTAGGGCAGGGTGGCAAAGCTGGCTGCCTAAAATCTTTTATAAAATCCTAGTGTTCTTTGTTCCTTCTTTTCTCTATCCCAAAGTTATACAATGTTAAAGTTACTCCTTTACCCAGCTGGCAAATACCCAGTTGTCATTTGACTTTAACTCTATCTTGGATTACAGCCGTGTGGAGCCACAAGCAACACAGATGTTGAAATATCTAAACTGAAAGTAGCTCTTTCCCCTCCCTGCCCTCTGCCTGCAGCTGGTTGGACTCTCATCTGCTCAAAGCCATGAAGCTGCGGCCATGGCCTGGCTGCCCTTTCCTCGGAATAGGTCAGCCTGCCTGGAGCTGAGCTCAGCCCATTTCCATGCATCATTAAGGCTGGATAATGATGAGCTAAATTATTCCTTCTCTAAGCCTAATGAGCTATGAGGTGATACGTTTGTAGCTCAGTCTAAAAGATATAAAATTAGATCAAGTTTTTGCTCAGAAAATGTTCCTCTAGAAGCTATCCACTTAACCCCACATAGCTCTTCCTTTGTTGGCTTAGAGAAATGTGGCTCACATGGTAACCCAAATTATTTATGAACTATTATCAGCTTTGAGATGATAACAAGGGATTTTTCTTAATTTACACGAAGTGTGTGTACGTGTGCATATTCATTTTTGTGAAAATGTGACAATTGCAGAATCCTGGAGGTTTTTTTCCAAATGGAACAGTAATAAATATTTTTGTGCTTTTTTTAGTTTTTTTACTTTTTCTTCAAATTAGTTTCTTGTTTGTACCTTGCTGACATGTTTAGTATAGATGTTTCTTCTATCTCTGTTTATGCAATACAATGTTTCTAAAAAGTTAGATTCCCATCTTTGCAAATGAAATGAAGAGATTGTGTGCTTAAAAGAGCTCCCCGTGTGTTATCACGTGTGATGGTATGTGTTTAAATCTGCAAAGATACAGTTAGACATTATTTAAAGAAAGTCACAGCTGCATTTACTGACATCACATTTTGCACCAGAAACTCCATTTTATGTACTTGTTACAGCAGGCTCAGCAGTGAAAACAAAAGTGTCAGTGGCTTGACAAAATAGCAACTTATTTCTTCTTCATGTAACTCTCCTGGGGGGTTGTTCAGACAGGCAGAGCAAGGCTTCTCTCCCCTTGGTCATGCTGGGACCCAATCTCCTTTTAGCTTGTGGGTCTGCCATCTTCAGGGCAGAAGAAATTGTTATGGCGGTACATCAACTCTCTTAAGAATTCTGATGAAGAACTTCCCCACTCATTTCTGCCCACTTTCCACCGGAGAGAGCTAGTCACATGGTTTAACTGCAAGGAAGGCTGGGGAATAATTACTGCCCATTCTTCCCTCTTTCTTCCCTTTATCTACCTCAGAGTGTTCTCTCTCAGCCACTTTACCCTCTCAGACCCTACCCATCTCCCATCGTCAAAGTGCATCTCATATTCAATTTATTCTCCAGATTCTACTCACAGGGAGAAAATACATCCTTTCATCATGCTTTGTCACTTTTTAAACACAGTGTCTGATTTACTTACAGTTTTAACTTCAAAAAATTGATTGCAATTTGAGATCTCTGTGGGTTAATTGAGATCTTGGAGGAAGGCACTATGCTTTGTTCACTTTTTGTAGCCCTCATAGAATTTAAGAATGTTCTTACACATGATAACCACATGTAATTTTTGTTGCATTAAATAGAATTTATTCATTTACCACCATCTACCCAGGGGCACAGGAGCATAAGTAATCCTTTAAGAGCAGACAACTTAAAACTAACTGCACGTGTTTTAGGAATGCTTCTTATGTGGCTTCTGCAAGAGATGTCTCGTTGCATTTTCCTCCTCAAACTGATTTTATTTCATAGGGCTTCTCTCCTGTACAGACTCAGGAGTAAACATGAAGATATCATCTTTGACAGCATGCTTCCCCACACTGATCACATTTATTGGCCTTATCCCCAAAATGGATTCCCTGGAGAAATGGGATTTAGACATCTGTCTGAAAATTTTCTCGCAACAGAAATGCTTATAGAGTTCCCCGCTGTGTGAGTTCTCTGATGAATGACAAAGTTGATTTCCAAACTCATTTTTTTCTGTAAGTACCCAAAGTATAGCTTTTCTTCCCATGAGGATCCTTTGGTTGGCCTTTTGGCAAAGTAGTTTTCTCAGCCTTTAACCCTGATCTGGATTTTCTCTTATACTTTGATCAAATGTTGACTGGGGAGCTTATTTATGTCTTATTTTTAGGCATAGTATTTCATTATTTTTCTTTGTTTTAAGATTTTCCTATAAACACAAGGTTATCTGTATCTTTCAGATTTTGAGACTATATGTCATTCACCTATTTTACTGAAGTTTTACTGAAACTGTTCTGAAAGACAGGCTTTTTGTAAATCTCACATTGACATTACGTAATCCTGTTAGAGCATGTATTTTGTGAACCCAGGCAATTCTTCTTGTTTTGCTAGGCTGGGGGCTATGGAATGCAAGGTCTATGAAGTGTCAATTGTACTATATAATTGGTTTTCCAACATGAGCATGCATTACATGCATCAAAATCACCTGGATAATTTAACAAGATTTTCAGCCTTACTTCCAAAGTTTCTGGGATGGAGGACAAATTGCACTTCTATTATGTTCTCAAGTGATGCTGATGCTGCTGGTTGGGAACCAGCTGTGGTTTGAATGTCTTCCCAAGTTCCTTTTGGAACTTGATCTCAAATATGGTACTTGCAAAGTGGGGCCTTTGAGAAGTGATTGGGTCATGAAGACTGTGTGCTTGTGAATGGGGTAATCTATTCACAGATTAATGGGTTAGTGGCTTAATGGGTCTTCAGGGAGTAGGCTGGTGGCTTTATAAGAAGAGCAAGTGAGCCCATAAAAACATTGTTGTCATTCTCACCATGGGATAATATGCACTGCCTAGGGACTCTGTAGAGAGTTCCTACCAAGAAGAGAGCCCTCACTAGATGTGCCTTCTGGACCTTGTACTTCCCAGCCTTCAAAACTATAAGAAATAAACTGCATTTTCTTATAAATTACTCAGTTTTAGGTATTCAGTGATAAGCAATAGAAAATGGACTAATACAGCACCACACTTTCAGAAACACTAAAATAGGTAATAATCCACAGGAAGCGGCAACCTAAAGGAAATTAAGAAAATTCATTCATATAGTCATTAATTTATTCATTCGTTCACATAATAAATATTTACTATGTGCTAACTGTATCTGATTCCTAAGTTTATATTCTTTTCTTTACATTTATTTCACCTATTCAGAAGGAAATATGAAAGTGGCTCAAAAATTACATAAATTAATATTTAAGATCATTTCTTAAGTTTTTTAATATATTAGCATCTAATTTATGTTATGCTTTCTATAAAACAACTCAATTCAGTGACTAATTTTTGAGTGCCTAAATTACACAAGGCATTGTACAGGCAGTAGAGAACAAAAAAAGAATAAGAAATTTTTAAAAATTAGATATATGAAAAAATATTTCTACTATACGTTTTCTCAGACATAGTGCATGGATTTGTATTGACCTTACTGTAATGGAATCTGATAATTAGTTTAAACTTTATGCTATTGTCATGCATTGTGGTAGCCAAGTCTCATTTTGCTTTCCTTTTCCTTTCAGCCTTTGTTGTGGTAGTGTTTTTTGAGTTTAATTGGGAAAAAACACTGTTGGGTACAGAAATACGAAGTGTGTAAAAACTGTATATTAAACGTAAATCTATTTTTATTTATTTTAGTTGCATTTATTTCCATAGGCTCTTACTTATTAAAGATTTTACGTATTTTACTTATTAAAGAAGATAGATGGCTCATACTCCAAAACACAAGCTCATTGAGAGCTTTGTCTGTATGTGCACGTGTGCTTCTGCATGTGAATAGGTATGTATGTGTGTGTGTATGTGCACATGTGAATGTTGCCTGCTGGCTCTTGTATGTATCATATTTCTTTCTTATAATCTTGAGGTATTTATGATTTTGAATCTTTCTTTTTTCACTTATTTTATTATAAGCTATTTCCTGTTTGCTAGAGTCTTCATAATTATTTGAATGGATTCATAAATTTTTATTTACACAAAATCATATAACATTTTTCTTTATTTTAAGCATTTAAATCTATTTCTCTAGTTTAGAAAAAAAATTTCGATAAATGTTCTTATGAAAGATTCCTAGTAGAGATGTTATGTGGTCAATGTTATGAACATGTTTATAAATATATAAGAGCCTTATTAATTTATAACATAAACAGTAGTTAGTGTATGAAGATAATGATTTTTTAAAATTTTATCATTTTAAAATAGTCAATATGTAAGTGGTATATTTTTAACTCCTTCAGTTGTAAATGTAAGGTTTTTGCATATGAAAGTCTTATTCATATTGTGACTATGAGTCTTTGAAAATGAGAATTGAAATAATATTAAAATCAATAGTAAGTAATTTAATACTAGCTGTATCATAACACTGTTTTCAATGTGATTTTTAGGCCCTATTACCCATTGCAACATTTCTTTTCTTTGATTATGGTAGTAAATGGAAACTATGCTTTTGAGGTGCTCAGATCATAAAATGAACAAATAAATTAAAATATTTTCAGTCTTCACTATTTTTCCTTGTGGTCTTCCCCTGTATTACAGATAGTAATTGCAAAAGTATTAGGATTTTAAAAATAAAACTATGGATTATATAATCTTAGTTTCTCTTTAGTCAAATAATAACATCGACAAATGCTATTTAGTGTATTCCTTGATGTAACAAATAAAAATATTTCTTTGTTGCCAATGCTTTTAACATAATAACAAGTTAAACTTTTCATACAACTGTTAAAAAAGTTTATCATTGTTGGAAATTTATGATTTTTAATCATCTATATTAATATTAAAAGTGCTTTTTAATTTTAACTCACAAGCATTTTATCACCAGTAAATTTAATCATTTTGCTATATTTATTTAAAATTTTATTTCTATTCTTGAATAAACAGGTCATTTGATTTAATATAAAATGATTAATTTTATTGTTTTAGTGTGTAAAACCACTTTTTATAACTGTGAACACTGATTATAAAACACAACCTCCTTATCGAAAGTTTATATAGACACTAAAGAGAAAGTGGACATTTAACCAAAATAAATTAAAACTTTATTTTCAAATGAAAATTAACATTTTTCTCATTAACTTTTTAGAATTAAAAAAAGCAAAAATATCTGTAATTTAAACTCTCTAAAAATGATTTTACTTTAGTAGTAATATAAGAAATTTATAGAGCTTTTATAAGGTAATAATGCATACAAAATAGCATTACCATAAAGTATTTTATTGACTTTATGGTAACTTGACAAAACTACAGTGGGAATGCTTGAAAAACAAATGTTTTTCTCTGTATTAATGCTATGGACTGAATTATGGCCCTACCAAATTCACATGTTAAAGTCCTAACGCTCAACGTGACTGCATTTGGAGATAGGGCTCTTAGGAGGTAACTAAGGTTAATTAAGGTCATAAGGGAGGGATCCCAATTCCATAGGATTGGCAGCCTTATAAGAAAAGAAAGAGAGAGATAGGTAACTTGACAAAACTACAGTGGGAATGCTTGAAAAACAAATGTTTTTCTCTGTATTAATGCTATGGACTGAATTATGTCCCTACCAAATTCACATGTTACAGTCCTAACGCCCAACGTGACTGCATTTGGAGATAGGGCTCTTAGGAGGTAACTAAGGTTAATTAAGATCATAAGGGAGGGATCCCAATTCCATAGGATTGGCAGCCTTATAAGAAAAGAAAGAGAGAGAAATCTCTCTTTCTTCAACATACACACACTGAGGAAAGATTATGTGGGCACATAGCAATAATGCAGCCATCTGCAAGCCAGGAAGAGTCCCCACCAGGACCCCACCATGCAAACACCCTGATTTCAGATTTCTAGCCTCCAGAACTGTGAGAAAATAAATTTCAGTTTTTTAAGCTACCCATTATGGTATTTTACTATGGCAGCCTAAGCAGACTAGAGAACTTAATAGTAATTATACATGTACTTATATAAATACATCTTTTCCTATCCCTTAAAGAAAATATATTCATTGGGGAATAATGCACAACCTTGTTTTGTAACAGCCCAGAAAATGTGATTTCTAGTTTTGCCAGGATTTTTCCAATTGTGTAATATAAATGATAATATCCATCCTACTTTATCCACCAAAAAACCCCATTATACTATTGTACATGAAAAAGGTTTGCAAGCAGAAAAACAGAATAGAAGTAAAAGGGATTAAGGAATGGTAGAATTCACAAGTATTTATTGAGCATCTGCTATATTGCTTGGACTATATTCTTTTTGTCATAATCTACATCATCAGAATCATTGGCTCCAATACAAGTTACAACACAATAAAGAAAAAAATAAACTAAAATAAACTAAATGTATTTTGGAAACATCCTTGAGCAGGAACTTCACTGTCAGAAGTGGTCAGAAGTTCTGATCTGTTCTTAAATTGAGGAATCTGGTATTTTTAAAACAACTTTGCTTCAGAATATACTTACAGATGCTCCACTGCCTTCACACTGCAGTGTGGGGGAATATTTTCAAAGGGCACATGTTAGCAAATGATGACTTGTTTGTAACTTGTTCTATTTATAGAAAGAAAGGGGAAGGTAATTAGTTAATCTGCATCATCACTGCTTTATGCCTGACATGAAACCCCCAGAATTTAACAATGCACATGAGTTTTTTACCTTCTTCAACCTGTTCATTTTCTCAGCACCGGAGTCAATGGTGCTATATAAATAAACTTGGCAACATATGTAATTGTTGGAGAAGATTGTTATTTAAAATGAAGAAAAAATTGTCAGCTAAACTAAGGACAAAAAACAAACAGCTTCTGGTCCCAGAGTTATTGTTTGAATCGCCACCAAAATCAGTTTCATCTGCATTAGTTAGACTTCATACTCCTGGAGGCAAAAGGCCACAATGAATATTTATTATAGCCAAGAGCCTTGTTCACATTTTTTATGCCTGCTTGCTTTTGTTCTTTTTTATATAACGAGGAAAGTTTGCTATAATAAACAGAGCCAGGTCATGACACCAGCCTATGGTGGGCTCTTAAGACATATTTGTTAAACTGAATGTGTTTAGTTGTTGTTAAAACTTCAGATTATATTGTGGATTTACGTATTTACTAACATTGTAGTCCTGTATCAACTACTTATATTGTCTGAATCAGAGTTTTCTCATGTAACAAATGGGTATAATATCTACGCTGGTTTGTCGTAATATTTATAAAGTAGGTGACCTGAGACTAGAACATACCCATATTAGTTACTTCCTTTATGTTAGATATCGTATCCTACCCCTTTCTATTTTAAGAGGAGATCTAAAGGAGGTTCTACTGCCACTTATATTAAATCATTTCATTTAAGAAGCTTTTAAGAGCCAGAGATAAAT
>NW_007729648.1:139465-149508 GCF_000696425.1 Galeopterus variegatus | reverse complement strand
TTCTACTGCCACTTATATTAAATCATTTCATTTAAGAAGCTTTTAAGAGCCAGAGATAAATGTTTGCTATAGACTGAATATTTACGCTATGGTTTGAATGCTTGTCCCCCCACATCCCCAAACTCATGTTGAAATATAATTGCCATTGTTACAGTTTTAAGAGGAGGGACCTTTGTGAGGTGATCAGCATGAGGGCTTTGCCTTCATGAGTGAGATTAATGCCATCAGAAAAGGGCAAGTTCGGTCCCCTTTTGCTTCTTTGACCCTCAGCCTGTGATGACTCAGCAAGAAGGCCCCGGCAAGATGCTGGTACCTTGATCTTGAACTTGCCAGCTTTCAGAACTGTGAGCCAATAAATTTCTGTTCATTATTAATTACCCAGTCTCAGACATTCTGTTATAGCACACAGACAAACTAAGACAATTTGTATTGCCAAAACTCATAGGTTGAAATCCCAACCTCCAAAGTGATGCTATTAGAAGGTAGTGCCTTTTAGGGGTGATTAAGTCACAAAGTCAGAGCCCTCATGAATGGGATTTGTGCCCTTATAAAAAAGACTCCAGGGGCCGGCCCGGTGGCGCACTGGATAGTGCGCCGCTTGAGAAGTGCGGTGGCGCTCCCGCCCAAGGGTTCGGATCCCACATACAGACCGGTTCCCGCTCGCGGGCTGAGCGAGGCGCGGGAGCAACACCGAGGCTTGCAATCCCGTTGCCGGTCCCCGGTCCAGTACGGGGGCAACACTGAGGGTTGCGATCCATTGCTGGACACGGAAAAAAGACAAAAAGACAAAACCAGAGAGTCCCTTGTCCCTTCCCATGTGAGTACACAGCAAAAAGACATCTGTCTATGAACCAGGAAGTGGGCCCTCAGCCAACACTGAATCTTCCAGCTCCTTGATCTTGAACTTCTAGTCTACAGAACTAGGAAAAATAAATTTCTGTTGTCTATAAGTCACTCAGTCTAAGGTATTTTGTTATAGCAGCCCTAATGGACTAAGACAATGTCTAATATCTATAGATAATTCAGAACAAGACAGAATCATTTTTTTCTATTACCTAGGCAATTTTCTCATGTAAGAGTTTCTACTTTCAGAAGGCTTCAACTTTTCAAGACACTTTTCCCTAAAATATCTTATTTGTCCCTCCTGGCAAAACCTGGAGGATACAGCAATTATCATTCCTGTTTTACAAATTTAAAAATACAAGAAAGATAAATAAGCACTCTCCTGAATTTAAACAGGCTTTGTCTTATCCCAAACAACCTGTTTCTCCATGGTCTTTACCATCTCAATTCATTGTAAGTATTCAGTTAATTAAGACTACAGCCCAAAGGTGTCTTTACCTACTGATCTTTTTCTCCTTCACTTCTAACACCTCTAGCAGTGCTGTTGCCTCTGCCTCTAAGATACATATAATCTGAATCCATCAATTTTTCACCATTACACTTTAATTCCCCTAATCATTGCCATGATTATGTATGTTATCTAGTATTGTTGTGAGGATAAAATGAAGGTAAGAAAAAACAGTCAACAGAAAAGTTGAAAACAAATGTACGTTATTTTTTGTTATGGGAATTTTAGGGGCCCAATAAAAAGTACTCCTTTTCTCTGTCTGAATTCTTAATCATTAGGAGAAATAGGGGAATTAGATAGATAGAAATAAAAATATCACCTTTATTACTTTCTTTCAAGCAGTTCAACATTATTATTTCTTCATCAATAAAAATTATGACTCTTTTCTGGGCAAATTTGTGGTTTGAGTTGTGGAATCTCTCTTATTAATCCATCCATATACTTCGATATTCCAAATCTGCCTCTCTGTTAGATTCTCCCTTAATCTAGGAACAACCAGGTTAATATTCTACTTAATATAAGTTGGAAAGCAGGTGGCAAAATTAACTGCCAAGTCAGAATAATGCTTACCAGATACAGGCTTTCTTTGGGGTTT
This sequence comes from Galeopterus variegatus, assembly GCF_000696425.1. Lineage (NCBI taxonomy): Eukaryota > Metazoa > Chordata > Mammalia > Dermoptera > Cynocephalidae > Galeopterus > Galeopterus variegatus. Next base: position 147,562 of record NW_007729648.1, on the reverse strand, counting down.
GCCTTTTCCCAGGCATGACTGCAGCACAGCGTCCTGTCCCATTGAAGGAATCTGCCCCTCTCTCCTGTCTGCTTTGTGGATGACTTAAGTTCAGACCTGCTAGATATCTTAGCAGTTTACATTCTTTCATCTTAGCATCATCTTACACATATTGTCTAATCTCTGCCTCACTGGATTCTGCAAAGTTAAACCACACTTTTGTAGTTCATGATCAAGGTGCAGCTTTACATAGTCCAGGCCAGCTTGGACTGCTCAGTAAGGAAGAGCAGAATAAGTTGGCAAAGGTCCTTGAAAGGCTTTTTTGCTAAGGATCACAGAGTTTATATTTCCTATGAGCTAAGCCAGCTAAAAATAGCACTACCTATATCAATGAAGCCACTTGCCTGTGGACAAAGCTGCCATAAACCATAATGATCCACCAAGGACAAAATTCCATTTAGGCCACACTTAATAAAGCCTAAAGAATAAAGCTACCAGTCAATATCTCTCTCCCTCCCTCCCTCCCTCTCTCTCTCTCTCTCTCTCTTTCCCCCTCTCTCTTTATGGTACTTTGTTTCTCAAACTACTTCTTGAACTTTCTTAAGGTTCCCAGCCATTGCGCACCCAGATATTGGAGTTTGGTGAAACTTAATAAAGAACTTTCTTCTCAGCCTTAGACCAGAACAAAATGAAATTCAGGAGACAGAGGGAAGAAGAACCAGAGTATATGCCTTATTGACATTAAGGTAAATGGAGACCCTGCCTATAGATGATTAAGCAAGTAAACTTCCTAGAACTTTACTCCTGAATGGAGCAGACATATCTAACTTGTCACAGAGGAGTAGAGAATTACTGTTCTGCTACCAACAAATGCCATTATGATTCTGAACTTCATTTCTTAAATGTCAAACCAAGTACTGAGAACTTAAATGATCTGAGAATGTTCATTAATTCCATACTAACATAAGAGAGAGAAAGAGATGCTCTTGTAAATAGGCACCTGGTGTGATTTTTCTCAATCCAATTATAAGGGTACTTCAAAAGTTCACCGAAAGATTAGTATTATCTTTTAATTCCATTTTCCATGAACTTTTTGAAGTACCCACATATTTTGATGGTGATGAATATAATTAGAATATGCTAGTTGCTCAGAATTTTCTCTATGAAGCACTTTTTAAAAAATCCTTTGATGCTCTTTTTTAGACTAATGCTTCTAAGCATGTGGTAGTAGGATGCTGGTCATTTATGAGAATAAGGGGAAGGAGAAGGCTATTTTTAGACTCAGTTACTCTTATAGAGGTGCTTGTATCTACCTCCACCCTCTCCAGTTGAGAATCTCTTCTTAGTGAGCCAAGGAGCTGGAGTTTTAGAGATCAGTGTTAAATTCCTTGGGTCACTAGGCCTAAAAAGATTTGAAGATCATTGCTTTGGAGTCATGTTAATTCTCCATTGCTCTGCTCATTTGTGGAACCCTGAAGCCCTTCACTGGGTAACATCGAGACCCTTAGCTCAGCACCTTGCTATACCTTTCAGCTACCCGAGGCCTGTTACCTATTGCAAATCATTCTCCCATACTGCTCCTCTTCTTCCCCTCACCCCACATGCAGATACTCTATCAAAACTCTTAGAAAATGTGCCTAACATCTAAACCTTATCACAGAGCAAGGCTTTCAAGTATTCCATCTTTTTATACACCCGTTTAATCCTAAAGTAGTCATGGATCATCTCCACCTGCCAGATCTTGTAGAAGGCTTAAGTTTACCAAGGTGGGGAAGACACAGAAAAGGCTATGAAAGAATTGAGGATGTAGCCAGAGCCGTAAGAACTGTGTTTTTCAAAGTGCCATTCTTAGAGTCTTACTACTTAAAGTGAGTTTGCATGGCATCGTATGAGATATGCTGAATCTTAGCCTACACTGCAGACCTATTAAATCAGATTTTGTATTTCAACAATAACCACAGGTGATGGGTATGCATATAAAATTTGAGAATCACTGACTTGAAATACTAATTCTGTGATATGTTTCACTATTGAAAATCTTCCCCATTCAACTAAATTTTAAAAATTTGGGGTTAAATCAGGTTAAAAATATTTCTGTACTGAATAGCTTTTCAGAGGTTTTAATATTGTAGTTTGCCATTGTAATCTCCAAGAAGCACATTTGTTTCCAAGAAACACTGCATTTCCAAAATTTTTGGCCAGGAGACCACCTTCAATCCAGAATACTTAATGGAACTGAGATTTAGAGAATGGCTTTTGGAAAAATTGGGATCACATAATTTTTTTTCCCTGCTTTTCTTTTAATTTTTATATTTCTGGAGAAGCTATCATTTTATTATTTTTGTGCTTTGCTATATAGCAAATATCCTTCTCTCCAGCATTCTTTTCTGGTAATAGAAATTGTTTCTGGCATTTTTAACTCACTCTCTCCTTTCTCAGTCTGTATAGTCCAGGTGAGATCGACATTTCCTCTAAGCATGTGTGAGCTTGTGACTCAGGACTGGCTAATCAATCACTGTATTTTGGGTTCAAGAATAGGCATATCAACTATGTTGGGCCAGTAGAGTTAGTTGTAGAATGTTTGCTGAGAGAGAAAGAGAGAGAATATGAACATGAGATTACTTTGTCTTGATGGCACAATATTGTATGTGCCAATATTGTATGATGGCACAATATTGTATGAACATCTGGATATAGCTATGCCTGAAGAATACTATCTGGACTTCTACTATTTTAAAAGTTATTTTGAGTTGTTTTTAACAGTAGGAGCCTTTTTTATGCACCTGCTCCACTTGATACACTATTGGGACAGGTATTGGATCTTTTTGAAGGATGGGTACTATGGATGGCAGGCAGAAAAGACATGTGGATCAGGCTATCTTGTCAGCTGATGTTCCGCAGATGTTTATTATAGATGCAGGGTTTAGGACCCACTCTAGTGACAGTGATTTTCTAATTGTTGCCACTGGCAGGGGTCATTAGTACTCTTGAGAAAAGCATCTGGTGTTCCTGAAAAACCTATCTAGAAGTGGTTGTCAATCCTGGCTGCTGCTCAGAATCATCTGGAGATCTTGTTAAATATTTAGACTTTGGGGTCTAACCAATTCAGAGGTACACATCAGAATTCTTTTGGGGGGGTCGAGGAAGCTATGTCTGTGACAACCTATCATCTGGTGATTCCTAGAGTGGTCAGCCTGGCATTTGTCCATGGGCGATGCCAGAAAACCCCTGCCCTAAAGGATATTTGGCTCCTCCCTGGCTTTCAGTGTTCTCTGGCTGAGAGTCAGTTCTTTTTCAAAGTAGCCACATATAGAGGCCTCCACCTACTGGGGAACAAATCTTTAGGAGGTAACCAACACGAAGACTGTGGATTAAATTCTCCCTGAGCGATTTTTTTTTGTTTGTTTCAGAGGATCTGCTATATTTACCATCTCAATGTCTTGTGTCAGAATGTCAAATTTTAACTACATTTTAATGCATTATCTCACTCAACACTCATGTAGCCATGCCCAATAAAATACATACTGCCCAGTTAAATTTGAGTAACGGGTAAATCATAAATACGTTTTTAGTATAAATATGTCCTAAATATTGCATGGCGTATACTAAAAATATACATGTTTCTTTTCATCTGAAATTCAAATTTAACTGAACATACTGTATTTTTATTTGCTAAATCTGGTAACCCTAATACTTCATAAAAACCTATGAGGAAGAGTAAGTCTTATTTGATTTCACAGATGAGGAAACTGATACTCTGCAAGCATACTATTAGCGAGTGCCTGGCAAGTAGTAAACACTATTAGTGAGCTCAGAGGACAGATCTAGGTTTGCTCATCATAGAGTCAGAGTCATAGGACTCTATGTTTCACCACTCTGGCTTGAGTCATGATTGGGGAATGATCATACTGTGCTCATGACCGCTTCATTTCAGCATGCACTATTTTAGCATATATTAGGGACACTGGGGATACAAGGATGATTTAGACATGTTCCCTGCCTTTGAATTTGTGACCAGATTATTACAAATAGTTGGGAAGAGAAAACTACAGATGGTTCTGTACTTCAAATTTTGAAGTTTAATCTTTTCCTGGGCTAGCAATATGCAGTAGGATGCACCCTCTTGAGGCTGGGCAGCAGGAGCGAGCTGCAGAAGCTCCCAGTCAGCCATGAGATCATGACAGTAAACAACCAACACCCCACAGTGTCCTGTGTTGCTGGTGATTTTTGTATATTGTGTTTTGTGTTTTCACATCCAGCATGTCTACAAAATAACCATCTGTATCTCCCGCTTCTGGTGAAAAGAAGAGGAAGGCAGTTAGTCTTGAGATGAAGTGCATTTTCTACCTAATATTTTCAAACTTATGATGGTTTATCAGAACATGAACCCATTGTAATCCCAGGAGCATCTGTATATTATGGGTATTTCTGTAAACTAATGGATTCCCAGAAAATTAATAGTATATTTAAGCATTGGTTAAACAAAATTCTTTACAGGGCCGATGTAATTCCAGTGAGCATAGCATAATCCATAACATGAATAAGAGCTAAATGTAAATATTTGATTAGGAACTAGGAGGCTCTCTTCCTTGATTGAGTTAGAGAGCTAGAAATTAAAATGATCCAGAGGTTCAGACCTTGGACTACGAAGTCAGATTACCTGTATTCAAAACTGGTTCTGTTTTACTCCCATGCGCTTAGGCAAGTTGCTCAACTTCTGCGACTTGATTTCTCACCTGTAAAAAAAAGGGCTAATCATTGTAACCATCTCACAGGGTTGTTACAAGTATTGATTAATTTAATACATGTAAAATGCTTTACAGTGGTGCCTGGCAAGCAGTAAACACTCAATAAACTTAAGCTTCTATAATGATTATTTCCTTGTGCAGCTGCTGCAACCAGCACATGCCCTCATTATTCCAGGTTTGCGTTTCCCCGGAATTGCCTCTTACTGGTTCCATTAACTGCAACAATGTGTCACATAACTTCAAACAGAGGTTTGCATCAAATGTTCCATTTATTAATAGACTGCAGTTGCTCTAAGTGGTGGAGTAGTGCTTAAGCTGTCAAATTCTACCTTGAATTCTAAGAATTAGGACAGGTACTCTGTTTATGCTTATCTGCAATGCAATTTTATAGGACTATCTTCTAGCTTTCCAAGTAGGGATGGTTCAAGCAAGGAACCACTTTGAAAACATAAATTTGTCATAAATTCAAGCTGTATATCTTATCTTCATTTAGTTAATCAGTGGAAGAATGCTGGAAATTTGAAGCAATAAAATATACAGACAATTTAGAGGATGTGAGCCTGAGCACGTCAGCCTAAGGTTTAAGTCCTTCGGACACATACTCCTAAAAGGAGTCTGGTTATCACAGCCAACTTCTGCAGCCCAGTGTAGTCCCTCTGTCTGCCAAGAGTTTGAGCCTTTGATGAGATCTGCACCCTTTCTTCAGCTGATTGCTATGCCCTGTTACTGCTGACTTTAAAATATTCAAACCACTAAATATAATATGCAGCACCTGCAAATACTGTGAAATATTAGCAGAGCAGTAATGAGAATTGACTGCAAGTGTAATGACAACAGGTGAAATTATTCATAGCCTGCTTGTGCAGTAAACTTAAGATATAAACTCAACGAGCATAAATGGAATAGGTTCATGACAAATATGAAAGTATTCCAAACTGCTAAAGTAATAAAAGTAAATATAATAAATCTTTTCTGCAAATATAATAAGGTGCCTAACTGCAAATGTAATAAAACCTATCAACAGCTGCAATATATTTGGAACATATTATATAGCTTTACAAAGAATTATACCCCCTGCTGGTATGGCCTTAACAATGTCATGCTTTGTCTTTTTCCAGGGAGTCCAAATCTAGCAGACTGCATGCTGCCCAGTATATATTAAGTATGACAGAGTGTTAATACAACCAGGTTTGGATTGAAAATGAAATGCTCAATCCAGATGTGATCTTTGGCCATTCTGCAGGCAGAGCCAAAGGCTATGGATCTCCCAGCAGGGGCTGAAATGCTGCCAGGAAAGCTAAGCATAGGAGGTGAGGAGTTGATACATTGCTGGATAACCTTTTTGTTGCTTGGATATGGTATCGGAATCAGGAAAGCAAGCAGTAGGCAGGACTAAGGGAGTGGGGGCCAGAGGTGTTGGAGTGATAAAGGGTCTGGGAGTGATAACTGACTGTAAAGATCATGTTTGTGCCGGGCACTATGCTACATATTTTGTGCCTTTCCTCCCTTCCTCCCTTTTTTTCCTTCTTCCTTTCCACAACTCAGCAAATATCTATTGAATGCCTACAAATTTACAGCTACTAATCATGTTCCAAGGAGAAAAGAGTAAATAATAAAGTCATTGTCCATGAACCCACGAGACCCTTAAATCCTGTGGGAGAATCAGAAAGTAATGAGGTAATTCTTATACAATTAAATTCATCACCAGACAAGAGAAGAGAGTTTGGGACAGACAGCTGAGGAATACCAACATATAAGGAATGGGCTGTTTCTCAAATTTCTCTCTTCACAGCTCCTCTCCTATTCAGCCAGTTTCCCTTTTATTTATTTTTTAAATGTAATTTACTGAATATTAAGACCTTAGAGAAATGGTCACCAGCAATAGCCACAGGACATCGTGGCTATAAGTGCCACACCTTGCAAATCTATAAACGCTATAGCCACTTCTAAATTAAATGTACATTTTCTCAATTATTTTATTATAGTTTTCTCAAATATTTAAAAAATAAAATAAAAACCAAATAAATAAACACACAAAAAACATGAGTTCATTACAACCATTGAGGCAATTTAATCCTCCACACCCACCCCTTGCAGCCTGGCTCATACTGTATCAGGTCTTATGCCTTCTTCCTTCATGGAAGATTAGAAATATACAAATAAGTTTTTTCAGTTTTTTATAAACATGTTACTTTGCATATTGCTTTGCTCTCTTAACTTGTATAACATGGATATATCTTTAGTTTAATAAAAAAAACTAACTTACTATCTTTAAATGCTGCATAATATTTCACGCACTGATATTCCTCAATTAACCAACTTTCAGGTTGTTTTCAGGTTTGTTTTTTTCTCTTCATTCTTTGTTTGCTTTTTTGCAAGACGAGAAGGAAAAAGAAAAAAAGAAAGAAAGAAAAAAAAAAGCCTGCAATAGGTATCTTTGCACATGTCGCTTTGCATACTTGAGTTTTATTGCATAATACTGAAAAACACAATTAAAAATTGAAAGAGTNCTCAAATATTTAAAAAATAAAATAAAAACCAAATAAATAAACACACAAAAAACATGAGTTCATTACAACCATTGAGGCAATTTAATCCTCCACACCCACCCCTTGCAGCCTGGCTCATACTGTATCAGGTCTTATGCCTTCTTCCTTCGTGGAAGATTAGAAATACACAACTAAAGTTTTTTCAGTTTTTTATAAACATATTACTTTGCATATTGCTTTACTCTCTTAACTTGTATAACATGGATATATCTTTAGTTTAATAAAAAAAACTAACTTACTGTCTTTAAATGCTGCATAATATTTCATGCACTGATATTCCTCAATTAACCAACTTTCGGGTTGTTTTCAGGTTTGTTTTTTTCTCTTCATTCTTTGTTTGCTTTTTTGCAAGACCAGAAGGAAAAAGAAAAAAAGAAAGAAAGAAAAAAAAAAAAANGCTTTGCATACTTGAGTTTTATTGCATAATACTGAAAAACACAATTAAAAATTGAAAGAGTATGGGATTTCATTTTTAATAGATATTGCCAGGTTACTTTTCAAAATGCAGGAGCAACTCACATTCTTACCAGCAATCGCTGTGGCTGCCTGTTTCCCCCATGTAGTCACTAGTTACCTAGTGACTTTGTTTTACTTGACATCTTTTGCAATTTGAGAGGTGAAACATGGTTTCTCATAGATTCTTCAACTTCAAACTGCCAGTGAGGCTGCAAATCTGGGTTTATTAGCTATTTGGATTTCTTATTCTATGAATTGTCTGTTCATATCATTTTCTTAATTTCCCTTTTTTTGAAACTTTCATTATGGAAGAGTTTTGTGTATATTTGAGTTAGCAATCATTTACCTTGCTGTGGTAATTGCAA
>NW_007729648.1:138015-139156 GCF_000696425.1 Galeopterus variegatus | reverse complement strand
TTCTATTGAAACACATGGTTGCTTCTCTATTTGTTCAGGTTTTAGATTATGATTTTCAATAAGTGTATGTTATTTTCTCTTTCTGATTCTGTAATTTTTTTCTTATGAGTGACAGCAACAACACTATTATATTTGTTGGTTTCCAATTTTAGTGATTTATCTTTTCTTTCTGTGTGTGAGAGAGTGTGTGGATGTGTGTTATTTTGTTTAGATTCTTTTGAACATTGTAGGTATATAAATGCATCAGCAGCAAATAGAGATTTTTTGTCCAATGATCACTAGATTTATATGCCTAATTTTATTTTTGACTTATTGCATTGACTAATATTTAAAATCAATATGTATTATGTCTTGTTCCTAATTTTAATGAAAATGACATTACATTTAATGCTTTATAATGATCTTTTATGTTCATTTGAATAATGCATTGCCCACTGTTTTCTTAAAATTTTAAATTGAAAATATGTGAAGAATTATGTTCAACACATTTTTTAATATATCAGGATACTTCAAAAAGTTTGTGAAAAAAATTGGTTTAAGAGATAATGTCAATCTGTCCATGAACCTCTTGAAGTACCCTTGTACTGCATTAATAGATTGTTTTTCTCTTCAATATATTGATTTGATACATTATACATTATGTTCAGCCATTCTTTCATTTTTTAAATAATTTATCTTGATTTTATATATTCTGTAGTGTTACTGTTTTGTAATATAGGATTTAATTTCTATTTTTAATTTAAAAATTGTGCATTTTTATTCAAAATATGATCAGTGCATTTTCTTTAAATCTTGATAAATTTTAGATATTGAGATTTCACTAGTCTCTAAAAAATAAAATGAGAGGCTTTCAATCTTTCTGTAATCAATAAATAGCAGTAGGTAATGTGCTATTTAAAGATAATATAGAACTCATCTATAAATGCATCTGACCTAATATCTTTCTAAATGTCAATATATTTAATTCATTTCACCACTATTTCTGTATATATGCCTAAGTTCTCTACTTTCTTTTTGATCAATTTTGATAATTTATACTTTGCTAGGTCTATTCACTAATCTTTGTTTAAATATTCCAGTCAGTTTCCCTGGTTGTGCACACAATATTTGCATATAAATATTTTCATACATTTTTTTTTTT
>NW_007729648.1:116292-137029 GCF_000696425.1 Galeopterus variegatus | reverse complement strand
GCACTATAGCAGTGCGCCACCGGGCCGGCACTTTCATACATTTTTTAATATTTTATGTTTCTTTTCTCTTTTTTAATAATATGTATTTCTGTTTTCTTTTCTTTCCTCAATTAAAATTTTATTAATTTTGTGAGCCTATCTCCCCAAAATCAAACCACAGGGTATGTTTTAAAAATAATCATCTCTAAAATTTATTTTCGTTCTCTATATTTCAAAAATCTCATGTTTTTGTAAATTGCTTTATTTTGATTTTCAAGAACAGCAGACAATAGCTAAAGTGTTGCAAATCCTGTAAATAAGTAACGACCAAAAATTATTCACAAATATTGTATCGTCACCTAGTCCAAATTTTTTTAGATAAAATTTTATCTAGTTGTTGTGATTACATATTCACTATATTTTATTCATTTCCCCTTTATTATTTTCTCATTTATTTTTCAATTATATATGTGTGTAAAACTTAATTTTTATCTCTAATTTAATATAAAATGCAATTGTGTAAATTTTCCAGAGTCTAATCATTTAGATCCTCTCCCTTTTCTTGCCCCCACTTACCTGTGAATTGAAACTGTTCCCAATTATCAAAAATAATATACAATAAACAGTTCACAGTATTGTCTAACTCTTTCTTTTCTATGTTGGATTACTTACTTGAGCTATATCCCCTGATGTAACAGACAAGCAGAATCTTAAGCATGATCCCCACCTTCTATTATTCACAGCCTGTGCAATTTCCTCCCTTTGTGTGTGGTAGTGACCTGTGCCTTTAAATAACAGAATATGGAAAAGGTGATGGAATGTATGTGATTATGCATATATGGTTAATATTACGTAAGTTTGTAGTTCCTGTCTTACTGGAGCCTCTCTCTCCCTTGCTGGCAATGTTGGGAAGCCCTATATATGACAAGGGCTTCTGGGGGGCATCTAGGAGGTAAGGGCAGCCTCCAGCCAAAAGCCAGCAAAAAAACTAATGCCCTCAGTATCACAACCACAAGAAACTGAAATATGCTAACAACTCAAGTGAGCTTGGAAGTGAATCATTCCTCAGCTGAACCTCAGATGAGACCCCACTATTGGCTGACACACTAATTTTGCAGCCTGTGAGATCCTAAGACAGAATTCAGCTAAGCTACACCCAAACTCCTGACCCACAAAAATTGTGATACAATAAATACACGTTGCTTTAAACTGCTAAACATGAAGAAATATTGTCATGCAGCAAGATAAATAAAGTAACATTATCATTATTAGGTCATATGGTAGCATCACTGTAACATAGTAACATATTTTTAAATTTCTCTCTAGAAAGGTTGTATGCTTTCAGTGCAATCAAAATATATCAGAACTTATGGGCACAAGGAGTGACAATTAGATTTGTATCTCATGAATATTCATAACAAACAAAGAAAAAATATATATCAGAACTATCAAAATATATTTATTTCAACTGCACCTTTTCAGATGTTAAGTATTTCAATTTGCTAATTTATTTGCTATTACTTGTTAATTTACATATATACACAAAATTGTGCATATATATATTTGCATGTGTATACAGGTGTGTGTATATACACATATCTTATTTATCAAGTAGACTGAACGTTGTCAAGTTTTCATCTGCTATTTGCCCTATCCCTGGTGTGAAATGCTAGCTTCTACCCTTTGCCTCTTGGTTACTGAAGTTTGGGAATTAATGTAGCAGAATTTTTTATCAGTTCTGATAATATTTTGGAGTATAAACCTGTGTCACAGCAATTAACTTTTTTGCACTCTATTAAGGCAATTTCTATATCATGAAAATGTCTTCTTTACTCTCATTTGTCTGTCTGTCTTTACCCCCCCAAATATGGAAACAAAAATATAAAACTGACATGTACTAATCACCATTATGCACCAGATGGTTTTTGAGTGACACAGGATTCTTGTGTGACATGTTTATGATTGAATCACCAAGATTCTATACATGGTATATAATAACTGCCCAACAAATTATTATTAGATACAAACCACGATCATATTTAATTGAGTGACTAATAGGTACAGTAAGAGAAGAACCAACTTGAAAGTGAATGAAGAAGATAACCCATGCAGAAACTTCTGAGTACAAGGTCCACCAAAATGTTCTTTGCATGGACGGTTTACCTTACATGCTACTTCTGCAAATTATTTTAGAGTCTTAAAAGCACTTTCGCTTTATCCTTTCCAAAGCTCAGTGGTAAACTGGTAAATTTATCTGAACTCAAAAGTTAGAGAGTTTAAATAACTTGTTCTTTTGCAGTGAGGCACCATATGTCAGAGTTGGGGCAAGAGCCCAGACTTGTTCCTTCAAATCCACTTCTCTTTCTACTATTCACAAGCTATCTAAAATGTTTATTTTAATGTCTTTTCTTGTTGAATGAAGTCTCTTGTATTGATGTTTTACATGGTTGTTTATATTCATGTGTTACATTCTGCCGCCCAAGTAAGATCATGACTTTTATTAGTGTGGGTGCTTGATGTTGCATCTTTATTCTAGGTAGGAACTTTGAACATATTCTAGGTAGGTTTGGAAATTTGTAGGTTCTCAGTAAATGGCTATTGAAGGTAGACTGAATGACATTGCACTTGTGATTCATTTGTTCACACACTCGCATCTTTGAACATCTCAACTCCCTTGTTCACCTTCAGGCCTAGACATTATAAAGCTAAATCTAACGTTAGGCTATGCTAATGATGTGGAGTCTGAAGAGTACATCCTTTGCAATCTCCAAATGACAGTACAGAAGTGAATGAGTCATGCTTTGATTTGTCTAGTGTCTTTGGTTAGGTCATACATGCTATCTTTATAAGTACCTAGATTATAAAGCACAGGCATAGAAATTTCAGAGATGGTGACACATCAGTGGAGATGACCATACTCCCTTACTGGACCAGTTAAAAGAAAAAATATGTCTGTTATACTCCCTTACACAGTAAGCATGGTGACTTTATGAAAGGTTACATTTCTTATATGACCCTTGGTTGAATATCACATTTCAATGTCTTCATAGCCATTCTCACATGTTGTAAAAGTGAATCCTCATTTTTTGAGCATATATCTTTGTGAAAGAAATTAACATGGGATTTTGGTTCCTTCTGGGTGCTGGGGAATAAATACATATATTCCAGGGACCAAGGGAATACCTTTACCTCTCATCATTTCCTATCCCAGAAATAAATTTTAGCAACATTATATATAGCTCATTGTATCTTATATAAAGCCTTTTCTCTGGGTTTTTTGGGGTGTGTTTCTTTTTCATTCTTAAAGTCTCACCACAGAATTTCAATACATCTGGAGGGCTTTCGGCCCTCCCCTCTGCTCCTAATGTGTTTTTTATGTGTATCTTGACATGCCTTATATTAAAATTATCTCATTATGTCTCTGTCTCTTCCACTAAACATGATCTGGTTGGAATCTGTGGTCACGTGCTATTCATCCTTGTATCACCAACACATTGTACATACCGTACCATAACTGCTAATAATTGCTGGATTTAAAAGGTAGTTAATTATTTAATAAAAACTTTAATAAAAGCTAAGCTATAGAAGTAGTCCAGACTAAAGAGAGAGAGAGAAAAAAGGCACTTTAAGTCAATGTTACTAGAGATGAAGAGGAAGTAAAAGCTTAAACGAGTACCTAGCAGATGGAAAAGGGAACATTTGGTGATTTCTTTAAATACTGTAGTTAAAGAAGAGGGAGGAGTAAAGTTTAACTTCCTGCCTTCTGGGTTGGAGGAACATAGTCACGTGGGGTGCCATTGCCCGAGGTGGGGACTTCTGTTGGAGCCTCACATATGCAGTGCAGCAGATCAGCTGTGTTTGTGCAACATCTGAGAAAGTGCAGGGTTTAGATTGAAATGCATCGTGATCAGACTTCAGTAATGTGATTTGCATTCACTTCTCACTCTGCCTGTAAAGCCCTTCCTCTCAATCTTCATTTTGGTAATTGCTGCCTGTTTTCAAAATTTGACCCGGGTACCCATCCCCTGGGGAGCCTTTCCTAACCTGAGGATTGGATGCCAGTTTTCTCCTATAAGCACATTTTCTCTGGCATGGGATTTATCATATCACACTGTCTCAGAGGAGATGCTCAACACATTCATTTATTTTTTAATGAAGACTTATGGAATCAATAAGACTGATCTCTATAAAAAGAAAATAAATTGTTTAGTTCCACAGCACAAAAATTAGCCCTCACTGTAAAAAGGGAAAGGAAACAATACACCCCAACAACCTGGAAAGCACAAATCTTTATTAAGGCCAGATGGATTTTTCTTTCTTTCTTTCTTTCTTTCTTTCTTAAATCACGGCCTGCCCCAGCACAACATTAGAGAAGATATCATTTTACTTTTAATTTGTATTCCACATTTCAGAATGATGAGGGGTAAATCTTCAGATTATGTTAAACTAAATTTGTTCTGCATTAACTTTTTAAATAAAGGTTCTTGCTTGGGGAAGAACTCAGTTGGTTGGAAAGAAATTCAGGACCCCAAACCCACACAAACCTTCCAACCTTGAGGAAAGGGTTGTACTTGTGGAAAATTTTTGGAAGAGTTGTGTCAGGTGGCCCTCACTTTAGGACACAACCCTCTACAAAGAAAAGTGGGAAATAAAACTGTTTAAAGTGACACTCGGTGAAAGGCATTGCCAACTCTCGGACTGAAAATATCACTGTCATAGTATTGGGGACATCTGTCTGGTTTCAATATCTTTCTTTAACAGGCAGAAAGGTATTGTTCAGAGGACTCTCCAAAGAAAAAGGGATTACTTATGAAAATTGAACACTCCTTCAAACCATATATAATTTACTTTACATCTAGGTGGAGGTATTTATACACACACACACACACACACACACACACACACACACACACACACACACACACACACACACACACACACACACACACACACACACACACACACACACACACACACACACACACACACACACACACACACACACACACACACACACACACACACACACACACACACACACACACACACACAAACATCCATTTTTTTTTTGAAACTTCCACTAAATATAGCTGGATAATTAACTGCTCTGCAATCATACAGATTTTTTCTCTTTTACTTTAGTTTCATGAGTCCAGTTGAGGATGACTGAGGAATTTTCCACTGTATATGTATGTGGTAGCAATGAGAATTACATAATTCAAATCATATAATTTGAATGTATCACATATTGCAGTGCCTAGGCCAGAGTAGATGTTCACAAATATTCTTCCCTACCCTTTTCCACCTAAGAACCACATGATGCTGTAGCAAATGCTTTGTGAATGTGATAAAATACTAATTTAGATTTTGTTAAGCGTGTTTTCACACAGTGGTTTTTCTTTCATTGTAGTATCACTATAGAATGTAAGCGAGAGGATTTAAGCTGTAGCCATCATGGAGATCTATATATCTTCCAGCTATCGATCCAGCCTACAGAAAGGCATAAGAACCTAAATAGTGCTGAGCAAGTGGATTTTTTAGACACAATTGCATTTCTTTGACTAGGGGCTCTGGTACAGTAATTACTTTTCTTCAAAAGAAACTTCTTAGCCCATCGCAATGGCAGCAGACCTAATAAAGCCAAATGGATCCCTGAAGTTATTGGAGCTGATCTTTTAGCTGATAGAAGCTATTTCCTTTAGTGTGAAAAAGAACACATCTCTGGCCTTTATTTCCTTGTTATAAAATTCAAATAAATCGCATTTTGTTACCAAACCCTGTATACTCTGTCTCTGAACATTTCTAAGTGTACTTATAGTTTCTTTGATTTTAAAACAAGTTGCCCATTGAATTTTTATTTGTCATCATTGTTCAGGGGACTAAAAGTGTCACAGACTGCCTTGTAAATTGAATAGGATCGAGTACAAGACATATGGAAATCTTGGCCCCACATTGCTAGTAGACACGGTGTTGGAACTAGCATTCCCCAAATGCTCACACACCTGAATAGGGCCCTGGGCTCAGGAAGTCCATTTGGTCTAGAGGCTAATTCTTGGAAGGGAACTTGGCCTACTAGAGGCACAAAGTTTGAAACGTTTGTCAGGTTTATAAGGGCCAGGACTAGAGTGTGGGCAAGTGAAGAACTAGGGTACAGTGTTTAAGGAGGCTTGCCTCCCAAGGTCACAAAAGTGCTTCACTTGCCTGACCCCAGTCTTGACCGATTTATTAAGTTTTTTGTGTGATTTGGGTAATCAGTGGCAGTGGGCATTATAATCTAAAGGCTATCATAATGAAAGTTAATATTTATGTAGGTGTTCACTGTAAATCAAACCTTATCCTAAATGTTTTAATTTTTAAATGAGCTCATTTTATCCTCCCTACAATACTATGGGCTAGGAACTAATAGTATCTCCTTTTTAAAGGTGAGGAAACTGAGACACAGAGAAATAAAGTAACTTACCCAAGGTCCCACAATAAGTTTAGGAAAGATCTGGGATTAGAACAAAGGCAAAATAAATTGAAGAGCTGGGATTAAAACCCAGCTTCGAGGACACATTATAGTTTTAGAAGAAACTCAAAGCATGTTTGCCATGCAAGAAGGAGGCCTAAGTAATGGTTTGGGACCATAAGCTTGGAGAAGTATCTGCACGGGGGGTCGGGGGGGTGAGGGGGTCTGTGGCTGAACATTTAACCAAAAGATATTGAAGAGACTATTCTGAAGAAGGTTGAAGTAGGGCTATATGTGCTTGTTAGGGCTTCCATAACAAAATACCACAGGCCAGGTGCCTTAAACAACAGAACTTTATATTATCACAGTTCTGGAGGCTGGAAGTCCAAGACTAAGGTGTTGTGAGATTTGGTTACTCCTGTGGCCTCTCCACTTAATGTGTGGAGAGCCACCTTTCACTGTGTCCTCACATGGACTTTTCTCTGTGTGTGTGTGCACCTCTGGTGTCTCTTTCTCTTCTTGTAAGGACACCAGTGGTATTGGATAAGGGCCCACCCTTTTGACCTTGCTTTACCTTAAATACCTCTTACAGGCCCTATCTCCAAATACAGTCACACTAAGGGTTAAGGCTTTGACCCATATATTTTGGGGGCTCACAGTTCAGTTCCAAACATATACATAGAGGCAATCTAATTCATATTGTTTAAAGAAGAATTATCAGTTAGGATACACTAGGATCAGGTGCAGTAAAAAACAACCTTAGAATCTTAGTGAGTTAAAACAATAAACATTTACTTTTTATTCACGCTTTAGGCACAGTGTAGCTTAGCAGTGGCTCTGTTCATATGTTCTATCACAGACCAAGAATGTTGGAGATGTATCTTGACAAACGCTTCCACCAGTGTAGAGAATTGGAAAAAGGAAACGTTGAGAATCTAGCACTGGTTTTTAAAGCGTCCATCTTCCTTTCACATTTCAATGGCCAAAACAAATTACATAGCTATGCTTAAATTTAAAAGACATAAAAAGTTAAATCTACTACTGTATGCCTGGAAGGATGAAAGGGTGCTGGGCAGAGAAGTTAGCATTAGATCTTAAAAAAAAAAAAAAAAAAAAAAATGTCTATGATTGCCTTGGTGTGAGATGGGGCAGCTTTAAGAATATAGGTTGTTTCATATATTTTTTAGTTTATTTGTTTGGTTTGATTTTGGTTTGGGTTTAGAGGGGTAGTTTAATTCTTTACATTGCATTGCAGGATGTTTATCATTTTTTGCTTACATTAAAAATGCCCATTAAAAGCCAGTAGTTCTTTTCCATCTCATTATGGTGAATAAAGCACTCCCATCTCCACCCCCACCACCAAATTTTCAACACCTGCTGAGGGAGGGAGTTGTGGTTTGGATAAATCAACTGCTGGGATGCAGTGTTGTAATTTAGGAATGTTCACTAACACCCAAATCTTGCTCTTCACACCAAGGCTCTGTATCTATTAGTCAAAGAAACCCGAAACTTATTTGCTCACAGAACTCACTAATTTTCTTATCACAGGAAATGGGGATGGAATGAAGACACAGTCATACTGTCCACCAAGAGTCAGGCACTAGAATGTAAATAGTTCTGTAAGAAATATGAGGTCAGGGAAACCAGTGGGAAGAAGACAGAAAACATAGACCAAATGAAACAAAGAGGCTGGCGTAGCCCTGACATCTGCAGAATCTGCAGAGAGAATGCCTGTAATGTTTGTACTTAAGAAGCAGGCCTAAATATTAATTGCAACGAATCAAAATGCCACAGTTTGCAGAAACCATGTGGAAACACTCGGCTGGGTGTGTTATGGTCTGCATACAGACATAAGGAAGCATACTGGTCTTGCTGACTATGGCCAACATCAAAACTAGTGAAATGTACTGATTTTTAACACCTCATTTCACTGTTGTTTTGCAGCAGTAAAATACTTTTGCAATTATATAGCTTCGAGCATTTCTTATGGAAAATTACTTTTTCTTAACATAATGACCTTTTAAGTTGTGGTAATACTTCATTTTAATTTTAAAACTATTTATACCACTTACAGTTAGTGCTGTATGATTTAGAACTTTTATTTTATGGCCTCTTGTTCACTACTCTTTTGTTATATAAATATTTCCCACTTAATATTACTTTTAAAAGATGCTGGTATAAATATGGCAAAGGAGGAGGCACAGTTAATATATGTTGTATTTCTATACATTTTAAATAATATAAAAAAAGAAGAGAAATACAGAAAATATTTTTTTAATTAAGGGAATTTATTTAGATAGCTCAAAAATTAATATACAAAACACCAACATCTTTTTAACATAAAATAATAATCAGATAAGAATTGTAGTAGGAAAAAAGTTCCATATATAATAGCAACAAAAAAAGATGAACTGCCTAGAGTAGACTTAACAAGAAATATGTATAATTTATATAAAGTTAAAATTTTTGAAATGTCTATTGAGGGGTATAAATGAAGGTTTAAGTAATTGAATACTCTTTTATCGGAACTCAATATTGTAAAAGTTTAAATCCTCATAAAATTTATCTATAAATTCAGTGCAATCCCAATTAAATTGCAAACAGATTTTATTGAAAATAAACATAGAGTGATATCCAGGAAAATAATGGAAATAAAATAAATAGATGAATAAAAAGAAGAATATATCAAACTAGATACTGAAGCTTGTAATAACACTATAATAATTACTACAGTGTTCTAGTGGATGACTGTATACTACAGTAACAAAATATTTCAACACCTTAGTGGCCTACACATAAAAGGTTTAGCGTTTTGCTCAGTCTACCGTCTATTATAGGTCACCTCCATTCTCCGTCTATAGCTCCTGAGTCTAGGATTTAGACTGATGAAGCAATATCATCTTGAGTATTATAGGTTACCATAGCAGATACAAGAGTGCAAACCAATCTTGCTTTCATAATGAAATACTTCAGTATCTATTACTTCTGTTTACAACTCATTGGTTAGAAATAACCCCATCTAATTATAAGGGGTTTTGAGAATGGAAACTTGCCATGTACCTGGAAGACAGGCAGCCAGGAATATTTGTGGTCAGCAGTAATGACCAACACAATCAGAAATAAATGGATAAATAAAGCAGACAGACGCATCCAAAGATAGACAATATGAGAATGAAGTTTCTAATAAATTTCTAATAATTGGAATAGTATGTGTGTATTTCTTCCAAATTGCTAATCACTCATTCAAGAAAAATTTACTTTTTCACCTTGTGCCTATAACATGTTTGGTGCTATAGTTCCTGTAGTTATACCAAAGGACAAAACAAACAAAAATCTTTGCCATTAGTTTGCTTATTAGAGGCACAAATCTGAGTAACATATGATTCCTGTCCTCATGGATCACAATCTATCCATGGAAAATGGAGATGTTACTGAGAATATACATGATTTTAAACTAATTTTTTTTTTTTTTTTTTTTTTGAGACTGGCCACACCGCGCTCAGCCAGTGAGCGCAGCGGCCATCCCTATATAGGATCCGAACCCGCGGCAGGAGCACTGCTGCGCTCCCAGCGCCGCACTCTCCCGAGTGCACCACAGGCTCGGCCCTTAAACTAATTTTTTAATCACATGTGCTTTACCCTTGCAAGTAGACTATTTGGGTACATGTTTTAATTGTACATTTTCTTAAAGACCTTCATAGTGTTGGGGCTGAGAACACAATGCCCCAAAACAAGGCACTCAGCAATTGAGAAAGCCACAGAAGCAAGAAGGACTCTCTAAACTTCCCTCATCTTTCTGTGTGAAGCACGGTCATAAAGGACTTTTCTGACCTACTCTCAGTCCATTTTCTGTGCTATAACAAAATACCACAGAATGGGTAATTGATAAAAAAAAAAAAAAAAGACATTTGTCTGAGTCATGATTCTGGAGGCTGGGAAGTCCAAGAGCATGGTGGCAGCATCTGGTAGGGACATTCCTGGTGTGTTACCCCATGGCAGAAGGCAGAAGGTGCACACATAAAAAGGGGACCAAACTCCCTCAATAATTTATCCACTTTCAAGATAATGGCAGAGCCCTCATGACATAATGATCTCTTAAAGGTCCCAGCTCTTAACACTATGACTATGGCAATTAATTTCAACATGAGTATGGGAGGAGACATTTGAACCATAACAATCACCTTGCCTGAAACTGGATCATTCCAGAAGGTTCCTGCCCTATACCCAGGGAGAGAATCTGAACAAACTGACCTTTCTGAGCTCCCCCCAGTTTATTACTATTAAATCCTACCTTTTTTGTCCAATTGTGTTTCTCCACACTATTTCCTTCTTTTATTAGACTTAGTATAAGAATATATAGTTTCCCCCGGGTCTTTGGGTCTTCATGTCTGAAGGCTCCTGTGTCATGTAAAACTTTGTTCAAATAAATTTGTTATGCTTCTTTTGTCAATCTGTCTTTTGTTATACGGTTGTCAGCCACGAACCTTGTAATGAGTAAGAAAAAACTATTACTTTTTCTCTCCTATAGCATCTTATTCTCATTAAACTATTTCTATCACTGAAATTTGTGCCCTTTTCTCTTTGTTTGTTTTTACTTCTTAGGCAATAAACTATAAATCAGATGTTTCTATTTATTTAATTTCAAAAAAGTAGATTATCTTACATAAAATTATGTTTGGTAATTGCATAAAAATTAAACAAACAGTATGCCAGAAAGAACATAATTTTCTGTAATCTGCCACCTATAGATGTCCACTTTCCATGTTTTGGTGGGTTTTATTTCTTTTTCTATATGGTAAGTACATATAGGAACTAGCTGATCCTTTGAAGTGTAAAATAAATCAATAAAATCTCATGACTGCACTTGAGTTTTTAATCTTAACATCAAATAATTTGTGATTCCTGTTCAAATTATTCCTGTGTATTTTTCCATTAAGGTCTTATACGTAATAGACTGTATTTTGTAGAGCAGTTTTAGATTCCCAGAAAAAATGAGCAGAAAGTAAAGAGTTTTTCAATTTATCTCCTACTTATCCACATGCATAGCCTTCTCCACTATCAACATCCTGCACCACAGTGGTACATTTGTAACGATTGATGAACCTCCATTGACACATCATTATCACCCAAAGTCCATAGTTTTTATTAGAATTCACTCTTGGTATTATACATTCTATGGGTTTGACAAGTGCACATATAATGACATACCTCTACCATTATAATATCATACAGAATAGTTTCACTGTTCCCCAGATCCTCTGTGCTCCATTTATTTATCCCTACTTCCACCACCATCCCAGGCCTTGGGAGCCACTGAACTTTTTATTGTCTCTGTAGTTTTGCAGATCTAAGTTGGTGCCCTCTCCATCTGTGAGTCTCTTATGATTTAGAATCATCCTTCTCTTCCTGGTACAGAGAGAGAGACAAACTTACAAATGGAGATTTCCTTTATAAATGTAAATTTTCATTACCAAAGGGCAACTTATACTCTGTTTTCAGTTGCTCTCCTGTGTATGCTGTTTCTCAGAATAATCAGCTCAAAATAATCCTCATGCTAAAGAGGTATATTCTGGGGTAGATTATTCTGGTTTCCTACAGTTGTATTCATGTGGGTCTATTTCTGGATTTTCTGTTCTGTTACACTGATCTTTTTTTCTATTCTTTTGCCAATACCACCTAACCTATCATGATTACCATAGTTTTATAGTAAGTCTTGAAGTCATGATGTAGTGTCAGTTCTCCAACTTTTTTTCTCTTCAATATTGTGTTGGCTATTTTGAGTCTTTTGCCTCTCCACATTAATGTTAGGATCAGTTTGTTGATACCCACAGAAAAATTTGGTGGGATTTTGACTGGAACTGTATTCAATCTATAGATCAATTTAGGAAGGAATGACATCTTGTCAATATTGATGCCTTTCTATCCACGAACATGAAATGACTCTCCATTTCTTCAGTTCTTTGATTTCTTTTATCAGAGTTTTACAGTTTTGCTCATTTAGATCTTGTACATATTTTGTTAAATTTACATCTATGATTTTGTTTTCTTAGATGCTAATGTAAATGATATTGTGTATTTAATTTCAAATTCCACTTGTTCATTAATAATATATTTAAGAAGCAATTAATTCATGTGTATTAACCTTGTATTCTTCAACTTTGTATAATAACTTATTAATTCCAGGAGTTGTATCCTTCTTTACGAAATTTGCATTTTCTCTGCTTGGTTTTCTCAGGGTTACTAGAACTGTGACTATTTTGCTGCTTTAATCTAAAATTTGATAGTAGGAATTTTTGAACAATCATATTGAATTCTCTAATTCAATAATTTCTGTTTTTCTTTAAAATATTTTTCTTCTATTTTGTTTTCTTATGTTGGTTTTAAGTTACTTATCAAAATTTTGATGTGGATGACTATTTCACATATTCTCATCCTGCCTTCTTTAATCACAAAAGTATTTGTACTGCTTGATTTGACACTGAGTACAACTTTATGTGTATCTTATGCCCAGACTGCACTAGGTGATAGGCTTTGAAATCATACGGCTGAAAGACTTACTAGCTCTGTGACACTGGGCATACAAAATGAGAAAAATGATAGCATCTTTCACACAAGGTGCTTATAATGATTAAATAAAGTAATCAATGGAAAAGACTGAGCAAAAATTCATATATGTAGGGCCGGCCCGGTGGCGCACTGCTATTGTGCACCGCTTGGGAAGCGCGGTGGCGCTCCCGCTGAGGGTTTGGATCCCACATACAGACCGGTTCCCGCTCACTGGCTGAGCGAGGCGTGGGAGCAGCACCGAGGGTTGCGATCCCGTTGCCGGTCCCGGTCCGGTACGGGGGCGACACTGAGGGTTGCGATCCGTTGCTGGACACGGAAAAAGACAAAAAAAAAAAAAAAAAAATTCATATATGTAATAAGCCCTTGTTACTTTCTTAATTTTAGTGAAATATAAAAATATTTAATTATTACTAATATTTGTACATAAATTTTTGGATAAAATTTATTTAGGTTTAAAATTGTAGACATCTCTTAAAATATTATTTTAATCAAATTATGTGCCCTTATTTTTATTTTATAATCTGTCAGTGACAGGTTATATTGCTATAAACTATATTTTAAAGTATGAATTTCTTCCAGTTTAATCATATGTTTTCAAAACATTTTGTCTTCTATGTATTTATATGCTATACAATTTATAAGACCTATTTATGATATTGTTTCATTATGGAGTGTAAGGAACACAACCACATCCATTGGATTATGCATTATCCATGACTGCTTCCACATTGCAATGCCAAAGTTGAGTAGCTGAGACCAACAAATGGACTGCAAAATCTAAAATATTTACTATCTGTTCCTTTACAGGAAAAAACTTTGCCTACCCTGTATATCATATTTTGGAGACAGTAAGCATTTTGTTTCTTCTGTGTTATATATTGTATTCTTTATCTTTCTTAACTAGAGCTGGATACTTTTTGTACAGTGAAATTTGTAAGCTCAGATGGAACCAAGAATGGTGAAAAACAGAGTAAAGGTCCACAGAAAGACAAGCATAATGAAAAGGTCATTATGTTTACAATTTTGTCTCCTAAAGCCTCTCAACGTATTTTAAAAAGAGTGACTATCAATGTGATTTAATGGTGGTGTTTGTAGAGGATTTGGGGAAAGAGGAAGGGATGTTTATAGAATTTTGGGAAAAGCTCTAAATAAATTTCAAGATTCGTAGAATTTTCTGGAAAATTAAAAATTATAAACTACAATGCTATGAAAAACTATAATAGGCAGACTATATATACTACTTTCTTTGAATCCCCCCACAATTGAAGATTTCCCTAAATAGGTACCCATCTGTGTGACACCCTTCTTCCCCCATGTGCTGATTTTGGAATATTACCTGGGTTGTATCTTCATTTATTTGAAGTGGCTTTGGAACATTATTAAAAAAAAAATGGTCAAAAGAGAGCTGATTTAAGATAACTTTAATTTACAAAATAAATATATGGAATATCACAATTTCAGGAGACCCTGGGATAAGACATTCAGTTAAACAAACAGGAAATCAAATAACCAGAAAGAGTCAAGGAACATGAACTCAAAGAACAAACGACAGTATTCACTGGAGAAAAAAAAAAAAAAAATCATTCCTTGTAACATACTTGTTTAAACTCTCTCTGCTAAGTCAGCACACTTATTATCTCTTTAGTTATTAGGTACACAATCATATCCAGTCTTGTTGAATTATTGGACTATTGCTGTGCTGCAGTCTAACTTCTGGTTTAATAACTATTGATGAGTGAATACCTAGATTTAGACTCCTTGAAACAAGGGGCCAAGTTTTTTATATGCACAAATTCTCTAGCCATGAAATATAATTGGGCACAAAGTTGAAATTGGAAGACCTGATATATATCTTAGATACTATGTATAGCCCTCTATGCCTGTTAAGTCATGTAACCTTTCTATGTTGGTTCCTTGTACAACAGAAATATGTCTATAAAATTCCTTCCGTCATGTACTTTACCTTCTAGTGGAGAAGTTAGACGATATATGAGTACACAAATAGATAACATGTTTATAAGTAATGTTAAACAGCTGTGGAAAACAAAATATAAACAGAAGCAATAGGTAGTCTGATAATAGGGAGAAAGAACAACTTCAAAGTAAGTGTTCAAGGCAGAGGTAAAATTAAGGAAAAGGAGTCAGCCTCAAGAAGATGAGAGGAAAGTGTATTTCTTTCACAGTGAGTAGTAATTCTGAAGTTCCTGAAGCAGGAACCAGCTCTGCCTGGCAGTGGAAAGTTCTTGACCAGGAAGTAAAGTGATCCCCCAGTTGGGAGGCTGTTATTAAGAGTCTTGGATAGAAATTTAAGGACGCTTGGAAATTGGTGATTTTTAGTGGGTTTGGAGCAAAATGCCCAGGACATGTTTTAGAAAAAGTGCTTTATAAGTCTTACTGCACTGTAAAAAAGTAATGTATTATTATTATAGTAACTCATTAAACATTTTAAATAATTACTTAAAACATCCTAATTACTTATAGCATTTTACACTTTAAAAAAAAATAGCTCATCTCTAAGGACATTGTTATACTGTAGCAATCTTTGTTTCCGGACTCATTAAACATTTTAAATAATTACTTAAAACATCCTAATTACTTATAGCATTTTACACTTAAAAAAAAAATAGCTCACCTCTAAGGACATTGTTATACTGTAGCAATCTTTGTTTCCGGGGTCCTTTTTCAATACAAGAAACTAGCTTCTGATAAAATAATATCCAGGCACATAGTTGCTATTTGATAAATATTTGCCATGTGAATGACTGCATAAATAAAATATGACAAGCTTGTTACAAGGCTATTGGGTCAAGGAGATATTTGAATGAATGAAACATAAAATGAGGGAGTTTATTGCTACAAGTTAAAATTAGTCATTTCAGGATGGGAATTTCACAATGTCACCCCCTCCCCCCCCGGGATATGTGTATACATGAAAATTCTTAGCAGCATTAGCTTAGACTCATAACATAACATAATGTATATAAATGGGCTTTGAAAAGAACAAAGCTTTTTATCAATAACTTTAAGAATTGCTATCATTTATTTTCAACCCCTATGTGTCAGATCTCATGCTAGAATTTTTCACATGCATTATCTTGTTTAGTTCTCACAAAAATCGTAGAGAAAAGGCATCGTCCCTTTGTTTTAAAATTGAGAGAACTGTTACTCAGAAATGTGGTTTAACACCTGGACAAAGGACATAGCTTTCAAATCCCTATCTGACTAATTTCATTGCCTCAGTGAAGAGGCACATTACTATCTTGATTTTAAAATAAATATTACCAAAAAATATCAAGAAAATTATCAGTTTCTTTGGAGAGTGACTTAGAAATTATGCTACCTATGCTCCTGGAATCATCATAGAATTTTAGATTTTATAGATTTAAACATAAATCTATAAGTAACCAGATATTTCTTCATATAAAATTCCTTGTCTGACTTTCACATGCTCAAGGTCATTGGAAAGCCAAGCTGGGATTCAAATTCAATTTAGTGCTCTTCAGACCGTAGCAGACTGACTCAGAATTTGACATTTTGTTCATCTCTATGTTTATAAGAAGACTAAGATAAAAGACCCAGAGAAATCTAAGAAAGGGCTCATTTTGCCATTGGTGAAAGAATTTGTGGTTTACTTGAAAGAAAAAGATGACATAATAAAAGTAACAAATTGCTTTGGCTTTAAAAAATAGTATACCCTAAAAAATGCCTAAAAATAATGAAACGAGAGTTCTTAGCCTTATCATGAGAACGTTCTGCTCCAGTGTAGAGATATATAGTGATGAAATGGAAGCTGTGGGGCCCCAAAGGTAAACTTAGCTGATGTCAGTAGTGTTGGTAGCAGAAACCTCTGGAATGCATAACCGGGAAAGGGGGAGGGTGCGGTAATCAATAGAATTATCACTGCATTGCACGTTCCCGAGATTTCTCACCTGAAGAAGGATTTTCATGTCTCTGATCTCTCCAGCTCAAAATGTCCCTCAAATGACAAATACTCAGGATGTTTCTTCCACTCCCCCTCCCTCACTGTGACCTCTGAGTGGAAAGGCACACCTACAGAGAAACATAAGCCTAGGGAGGACAGGTCCTTCCATTCAGGGCTAATCCCTCTTGCAACCCCCCCCTGAATATTTTCTCTGAACCAATCTATAACAGCAAGTTCAGAATGTCCTCCAGCCCAACCAAATTCTTCAGAAGTGACTAAATTCTGCACCATGAAGACAACTGATTTTTCAGGAAAAAAAAAATGTGGTTGCATTGAGCCCATCAATCACAATTTCCTTTAAATGAGGGTTATTTCTCATCTTTGTTGGAGATGCAGAACCCTAGTGTTTTTATAGGTTTCAAATGAATTG
Organism: Galeopterus variegatus; assembly: GCF_000696425.1. Taxonomy (NCBI): domain Eukaryota; kingdom Metazoa; phylum Chordata; class Mammalia; order Dermoptera; family Cynocephalidae; genus Galeopterus; species Galeopterus variegatus. Next base: position 119,683 of record NW_007729648.1, on the reverse strand, counting down.
AGAGTACTCACCAACATCAGCAGAAGCTCTGGATATCAATTATACCTATAGTAATATATAAGAATGGTGTGGAAAATTATGAGAAATAAGGTCATTTAGATGCACTGGAATTTATTATGGTCCATAACATTAGGAGAAAGTCAAAACTCTAAGCTGAAATATGTGTTTTGAGTTTTCAGTGCAAATTGTTACATTGAGAGTTGAAAGTGAATTGCAGTTCCTAGGCCAGAAGTGGGACAGGTGTCATTAGGAGTCATATAGATGAATGTTTGAAAGATTCAATTTAAATAATCATGTCAATTTACATGTTTATACTGACTTAGCTGCTTCCCCATTGTATTGAGATCAAACCACAGCTTAATGTTCACTTTGTTCCACTAAGTTCTACAACTTGGAGAACCTTCAATCCACTGTAAGAAAAAAGTAAAGTAGCTTTCAACTTAGTGAATTCAATGTATGGGGAAAAAACAGAGAAATAAGAGCCAGAAGAAAGTAAGAAGGACCCAACACGGTGCTTTTCAATGGAACATACATCTGTATCATGTTGAGGAGCTGCTCTCAAACTGTTCATGCCCCCTTAGTATATGTCAGAACACACTCTACTATTTTTCTATGTAGCAGCCATCACATTGTAATTAAGAAATTTTTTATGCAATTTCTTTGCTTGATATCAGAATTGGTTCTAGGCTATAAGAAGCTTTAGAGAATAAGCTGGGTCTTCATTGTGTTCCAACCTAATTCATCACTTAGTAAGGCTCTTTACACTTAAGGAGATGTTTCATGCATATTTATTGAATAAACGCATGTCTCTGTACTTTCCTCCCTAAATGGTATATTCCAACTTGGGGTTTGGTTGGATGCAATCCTACATAAAATTCTTCAGGTGATTCTTCTAAGATTACTGACCTTGATATTCTGCTCTCTGTACCCTAATAAAGTGGGAGAATATCACCTCATACTCTCCCCAAAACTCCTACTCTCAGAGAAATAGAATCAAATGGTAAAATCCATGGGATTTGGATCCAGACTGGATAGAGTTCCAGTTCCATTTCTTCTGCATGGCCCTGAGTAGATTAAGCAACTTCCCTGAGCATCAGTTTTATTATCAATAAAATGGGAATAAAAGAAGATGAAATTAGTTGTTGAATGTGTTACATAATTCACAGTAAGAGCTAATGTTTATCCAGGAATTAACATGTGCTGGGCACTATTTGAAGCATTTGACATATATCAACTCATTTAATAACAACCATATGGCTTAGGAGATAATGTTATGCATATTTTATAGCTCCAGAAATTGAGGCACAGAGAGTTTAAGAAGTGGAAGAACAGGGATTTTAATACAGGCAAGCTGTCTCCATGTTCTTTTGAATCTTTATGCTGTGCAGCATGCATGTCATAATAAACCCTCAGAAATGGTTAGTTTCCCTTGCTCTGTTTATTGCTACAGATTTCAAGCAAGAAACATATCATTGATGGATTTGGGATGTGACCGGCACCATTATGCACACAATAAGCACAAAATAGCTGCCAGCCTTGTCTTCCACTCCAGCACTAAACCCCTCCCATTTTCCCTTTAGGAGAAGCCTCCTGACTTAAACAGAAACACTTCAGCTTCTGCAAGGGTGCAGTTCTCCACCCTGGTTGCTTAGTTTCCACATTAGCATAATGCCCCTCCTTGATGGTATCAGCCAACCCTTGGTGCCCTATATAAGCTCTACCACCCCCACACCTGGTGCTGTCCCCCATTTTGTGGGCAGCCCTGGGCTGCCTGTCACTTTGAGCACAGCCCGGCAGATTCTTTTCCTTTAATAAAGCTTGAATGGTACCCAGCGTCTTGACTCACTTTCTTTCAAACATCTTCACACCAACTTACAGTGAACTAGTACAGTGCTGTTAAGACTACAGCCAACTGATAAATAAAATATATTCAATTCAATCCTGGTGAATTAAAAATCACTAAAATGTCTTAACTCCTAGAGACATGGGGATTCACAATTTATTTCCACTTTAAAAAAAAGTGTTCTTTTCTACAATGTGCAAAAGTAGTAAGAATCATGATTTATCTTAGCAAATGCTTTGCATGCCACCCCTGCTCCCATATCTCTACATTGAGGAAAGTGGTATTTTAAATTATCTAGGTTTCTCCTACTCCTTGGTTCATGTATTTTAAACGCTATTGGTAAGTTCTGATTGCACATAAGTTAGTTGAAGAGTCCGATGGAGACATTACTGTGGAGCTGCCACGGTTAACAGGGACAACCTGGTGACCCATTCGATGGTGGGTCTCCAAGGAGTGACAGCTTGAGATATAGCATATGTGCTTGGAGAGCTTTTGAGAGACCGCAGACTGCCTTTTTGGCCTTATGTTTCAGAATGCCAAGGCATTATGAGTTCATGACTGCTAACAATAGAGCTTACCATTGTATTGCTGTGATTTCTTCTCAAGGCTTTCTGAGTGACAGTCCCTGGGGAGAGTAAATTATCATCCTTAACTTGTAACTTAACTGCTCCTTTTGTCATTCTGCATAATTGCTGTCACCCAGGTAAAACTAAATTGTTTTTCTCCTTGGTAAATTCTCCCACACTCAGCTTGGAGCCCTTCAGGCAACACAGGCAGCAGGGGACCTGGGCAGATAACTGGCTATCTAAAAGCAGTCCTTGAAGTTTTTGAAAGGCTTTGTCTCTGAAGACATTGCCAAGCACCATGAAGACACAGTTTAAATAACTGGAGTTGCCATTCATTTAGCAATTACAAAAAATAGGGATTCTAATAGTATGTACCACATAGGATAGTTGTAAAGATTTAATTAGTGGATACATGAAAAGTGCTTAGTCCAGTGTGTGGCACAAAATAAGATCTCAGAGATCGGTGTTAGTTTTTATGACTTTGTAACATTATGCGTTCAATCATTACAACCATCTTTCAAGGTAGTTATCGTTTTCTAGATAAGAAAACCGAACTTTACTGGAGCTGGGATTTAGTAGTAAGTGGGCTTAACTCTGAAACAGATGGGTTTAACTTCCAAAATAGCTCTCTAGATTTACCCAGTGACTTTTGTCAAGTGAGATATCCACAGAGCTGGCCACCCAGGGAAAATGAATAATCCTTAGGTCTAATTATAGACTATCAGGTTTATCAGATAGCTCCAGTATTGAGTAAATTGTTTCATTTTTTCATAAAGTCATATTTTCATAAACCTAATATAATTGGTTAAATACAATAATCTATTTTGAAAAATAACTGCTTTTGTACTTTCTTTGTTTTCATGTAGGGCCTGAGGTTGATAATAAATATTCAACTGAACCTCAGCATGATCATCATTAAAACAGAGATTCCGATACTTGTCTTGAGGTATAGTTTCTAGCACGTTAGGAACTCTGTAACTGG
>NW_007729648.1:113758-115893 GCF_000696425.1 Galeopterus variegatus | reverse complement strand
TAATTATAGACTATCAGGTTTATCAGATAGCTCCAGTATTGAGTAAATTGTTTCATTTTTTTCATAAAGTCATATTTTCATAAACTTAATATAATTGGTTAAATACAATAATCTATTTTTAAAAAAACTGCTTTTGTACTTTCTTTGTTTTCATGTAGGGCCTGAGGTTGATAATAAATATTCAACTGAACCTCAGCATGATCATCATTGAAACAGAGATTCTGATACTTGTCTTGAGGTATAGTTTCTAGCACGTTAGGAACTCTGTAACTGGAGCCTGTTATTATTATGATCATGATTATCTATTTTAAAAAAAGTTTAAAGTAATATTCATTCAATAGCAAAAAAGATCAGTAGTTTCGATAAATTTATATTCACATTAATTTTATTCTTGATACCCCTTAATCTACTCAATATCTCTTTACATAAGTGCTACTAATTGTAAATATACATACTGCAGTCTTTATCTGTCTCTCTCTCTCTCTCTCTCTCTTCATTTTCAGGAACTTTCTTTTTCTCTCTCTCTCTCTCTCTCTTCATTTTCAGTAACTTTCTGCTGTCCCTTTTTAAACCAGGTTATCTTTTCAATTAATGCCTCCCAACTTTACCTCTTTCAGATACTCAAAACAAGAAATTCCAGTTTTCACAGTACATATAAGATATTCTGTTTAAAAAAACAAACAAAAAACCCACACACAATTTTTTTCTCTGTTCTTTTTCATTCTTCTTCATTTTTTTCCCCTTTTTCCATCCATTTAATTTTATTGTTTTCATTGTACTCATTTATGGGGTACAATCTGTTGTCTCAGAATAAGCATATATTGTAAAATGATCTAATCAGAATGCACACAATTTTAACTCCTGACAATGCTCACCAAGATAAAGCAGGTCATGTCATCTATTTCTTGGTGAAATTCTTTATGAATGGTCTTAAAAAGTACAAAGGCTTGGTTCCATATTGATGGACTTTTAAAAATAATATGAAGACCAACCTGTCTCTCCAGAGAGTCACTGAGTTGCAAATTCCAGCTACTGTTCTTTGAGGGGTTGAAGTCATTGGGAGGCGTCTCTGAGAACAGCTTAATCCAGTGATCAGTCTGTGGTGACACTGCCACTTTCTCATGGTCTGGACCTTTAATGCCAGCACTAGATATTTTGCAACTGCTTCGGCAGCAATAGGGAGGAGTTAATGATAGTTAACCAAAGACACCAGCCAAAAATTATTTATCTGTCAAAACTTTTCAAATATAAGTCAGTGTTACTGGGTCCTGCTGAGCCCAGAGACTGCCAGCCTATCAGATTTCCATGAGGACGATCTTCAGACAGTTTCTGTAAAGGCAGGAAAGGGCAGCCCCATTGCCAAAACTCAGAGACAAAAAGAGAAGAGAGACTATGTTTAACCTCTCTTCTCTTCCACTAAAACAAACAAATGTCATTGACTTTTGAATGCTGACTTTTGAATGTCACTGACTTTTGAATGCTTGGTCTACAAAAGCATCAACACTGAATTTTGAGTCAGGAAAAGCTACTCCCCCCTCCCGCACCTTCCTTCACCAAACCCCTGGATTATAAAAGTTGGCTCTGAAGCACCTTGTTTTTCAGGAGTTGAGAAGTGTCAAATTGATTTAATTCAAACCTACTTGTGCACTACCTCTCAAGTTTGGGAACAGCAACCTCTTCCAGGCACCTTCCATGTCTTTTTCATGCTCTGATCCTGATCTGTGGCCCTGACAGGGCCAACAGCTTCTTTCTCAATCTCAGAACCTATCAGTTCAAATGGCACAATAGGGTGGCATTGGGTTTATAGATGATAGTGGCTCAATACTGGCCTTTGATTCAGTTCTATTAAAATCTTCTCTGAGATCAAGTTTGTTTGGGAGAAAGGAGAAAGTAAAAGGAAACCCTGTGTGTGTGTGTGTGTGTGTGTGTGTGCGCGCGCGCGCGTGTGGTGTGGTATTGGGAAATGGGGAGATACCCTTACAGCCCTGGTGATAAAATCAGCAGAGATTTAGAAGTGCATTACGGTTTTATTTTTCGACCAAACCACAGTGCTGAGGGATTTGACTGATGGGAGAAAAGAAGGCACATTTGTCAGACATTTCACTTCAATGTATGCTTGTGGGGTTGGTAAATAA
>NW_007729648.1:101290-113190 GCF_000696425.1 Galeopterus variegatus | reverse complement strand
CCTGTGTGTGTGTGTGTGTGTGTGTGTGTGTGTGTGTGTGTGCGCGCGCGCGCGCGCGCGTGTGGTGTGGTATTGGGAAATGGGGAGATACCCTAACAGCCCTGGTGATAAAATCAGCAGAGATTTAGAAGTGCATTACAGTTTTATTTTTCGACCAAACCACAGTGCTGAGGGATTTGACTGATGGGAAAAAAGAAGGCACATTTGTCAGACATTTCACTTCAATGTATGCTTGTGGGGTTGGTAAATAAAATATCTGAGCAGATATAAATTGCTCCGGTGTCTGGTGGCTTTAGGGCTAAGGGTTCACTTTTGCAAGTCCTCCTGTGGCTTATAAGAACTTTTTACTGAGTGAAGATATTTGAAACCCATCACCCTATAGAAAAGCAGCTGAAAGATCAATTCAATTTCCCTACTGAAAAGTGAGCTCACAGGTGTCAGGAGAAAAATGCAGTAAATGTCAAAGAATGTGTTTCAGAGAGATTCAGTGTTTCTGCCTACTGTGTGATTTCGGTGTAAATTCTAGGACATAGTATGTGTTTGATAAATTTCTGTTGGATGAATGCAAGTACTATTTATATAACACACGTAACATAATGGTTTACTCTTCTGTTCATGATCTAGGTAATGGGTCAGTAATAGGTCCACGTGCTATTATAAAATAAAGCTACTTAGAAAGAAGATGAGCTCGACTTTGCTCAATACATGTTGTTCGAATAAACAATTCACTGTTCAAAAGTATTGCCAGTAAATCCCTTTTATGCAGCCTGTTTTTTTTCTCAAAGAAATAGGGTTATGGAATCCCTGAACATACGAGTACCCTAAACATACATTTATGGTAAAAGATTTCCATTCCTTTTAGAAAAAAGAATTCCCATAGCAATCCATTTCAGGATTTGTCTAAAACAGTTGTTTAAGTCATAATTAAAACATTTTTCTTGGTTTGGAAGGAGAGACAAATTGAACCTCTAGCTGTTCAGTTGACAGGAAAGGCCATTCATGGAGAAAGAGGTGACATTCTTTCCGTTCATAAATCAGAGGCTTAATCCTTAGCAACAGAACCTAATCATTGCTTCAGGCTTTCCAGCTGAGTTAAACATGGCAACGTGAGGACCATTAAGCAAATGTTTTGCTAGTTGTTGGTCACATATATATATATATTTTTAAACAACTTTATTAAGATATAATTGACATGTAAAAAGCCATACTTATTTAATGCATACAATTCGATGAGTTTGGGGATAAGACACATGCATGAAACCAACACCACTATCAAGGCCATAGACATATCCATCACCTCCCAAAGTTTCCTCCACGCCACTTGTGTGCGTGTATGAGCCTGTGTGCCTTTGATAAGAACATGTAACATTAAGCTCTAACCTCTTACAAATTTTAAGAATACAGTACAGTATTTTTAGTGCAGGCACTATGCTGTATAATAGTCCTTCAGAACTTATTTATCTTGCATAACTGAAACTTTGTACTCTAAGGCTGTCAAACATAGTGTTCACACGTTGATTAAATCCTACACATCACCCATTTTTAAGGTCAAAATAAAGAAGAATTAGGAAACTCTCCCAGCATCCTAAAATGACTAAATGTTTAATTATTGAGGGTAACCATAGTAGAAGTCTGATGTTGCATGAAGTCTGAAGTGTCTTTTTAAAGCATTTTACCCTACCTTGAACAACAGTGAGACTTACGATGATCTTTTAACAGAAAAGAGTTTCTTGGGAATATTTGCCATCTCTTGAATAACATCAATTGATTTCCTTTTATCAGACCACAATATCTAGTATTTAACAATATTTTCCTCCTTACATTGGCTTAGAAGGAGTATAGAGTCAAATTTCCTGTTCTGCTACAGACTTCTTCCAGACCAAGGATTTTCCTCACTATTTATTCCCTTTTGCTTATTGAAGTCTTAATGTGTATAACATTTAAACACAATTTTTCTATTTTTTTAAAATAGTTTTGTGCATGTGTATGTGTGTGTGTTTTGTAAACCATAAGCCACTTCTTTTTGTATTATTGATCTATAAATAACACATTTTGAATAATAAATTTAACCACAAGCTGTACTGAAATCCTTACTAGCTGCTCTGTCTTTGACAAGTTTCAAAACATTTCTGGTTTTGTTTTTTATATCTGTAAAATGGAAACAGTAATATTTATCTTATAGTGTTGTGATGAGGAACAAATGAATTAATAATGCATAGTATTAATTGCAAAATACAAATTTTACCATTGATTCTGAGCTTTTTGATACCATAGGAAGTAATGTAACCAGTTTCAGATTCCCAAGGCCTTTGGCCACACGGGCACACAAGAGGCATTTGTCTCAATGGCTTTGGCCACAAGATTTTCAAGGCTTGGGATGGCTTTGTGGTATCACTTCAAACACCTGTTTACCTCAATCTTTACAAAGCCTTCCTGCTCCCTGCCAAACCAAATAGAACTGATTCCTTGGTTCTTGGTATTACCCTGGTATTCTGTATATACCATCAGCTCTCAACCTTGGCAATATTGACATATGGGACTAGATAATTCTTTGTTTTGTGTGGCTGTCCTGTCATTTACTATAGGATGCTTATCAGCATCCCTAACCTCTCTCCACTAGATTCCAGTAACACTTTCCCAGTTGTGGCAACCAGAAATGTCTTCAGAAATTGCTAAATATCCCCTGGTAGATAAAATTTCCCTGGTTGAGAACTACTGGTGTATACCTCTTTATACCATTTATAATACTTTATTGAACTTATTTTGCTTAATAAGGACTTATGTAGCACATATACCAGATATTTTTCTAAAAACACTGCAAATATTAATATTCATACTTATGAGTTAGGAGTTACGTGCTAGTATCATATTCAGTTTGCAGCTGAGGAAACTGAGAAACTAGGAGTGTGGGGCTGAGGACATTGAGGCACAGTGAAGCTAAGTGACTGTCCAACCTCACACATGGACAGGGGATTCCCACTTGGGCAGCTTGTTTCCAGAGTCTATGCTTCTAACCACTGGGCTGTGCCCATTTTCTTGTGAATGAATCTTTTTTTCACTTGGATTGAGTAACTCCCAGGGATGGGGGGCGTGGGGATGGGACTCAGAGCGCATAATTACCTTTGATTTCAAAGCATCGAGCACAGTATAAACATTCAACTAGATGAATGAGTGCCTGTCTGTAATCCTACCTCTTCAGCAAGGAATGTTTTATATCACAGAGTGAAGGTAAAGATTTCAAGTCCGATGTATTTACCAATTTCTAGATGAGGAAACTGAGATAGCGAGATCAAATGACCTCTCAAGGCCACAAGCCTGAAGAAGCAGGCTCTGATTCAGCGTCTCCTAACATGCAGTTCAGTGCTCTTCACTGTTTCCCATACGTTCCTTTCTTTGGCTGCTTGATCTCACTATCAAAGTTATCATCATCATTATTATCTTCATCATCATCCATGTTTTTCTGCCTATTTTTTATTTTTTAAAACTATTTTAAGTATTTATTAAAACCCCACAGGGTATGGCTCCTTTACTGAACCCTATTTTTTTAATCCATATCAAATAAATTCAAAGCTCAAGATGTTTAACACCTGTACTAATGACCCTCTTCCCACTGGCACCGTTCTTCAAATCATTCTAAGCTCTTACTGATTTCTAGGTTTTATTCCATTCACAGTCAATCTTTTTGATGTTCTGTATAAATGATGTTTGATTTACTGACACAGGAACATAAGGAATAATCAACTGCTAACTTTTAAGATGTCAGATGCAGTGGTAGAGTTATTACAGAATTATTAGAACATTCCAAACTTCTAAATTATACCCTTCAAGTGATTGTTCTTTGGTCTGCCAATGATCACTAGGACAAAATGTAACCGTACAACTTTCTTTCTGACTCACAATTATGGCAGCCAGAAAGAAAGTTAAATTATTTAGGAATTTAAATATGTATAATATTGCCATAGCTAAATGGTATCATCAAAATAAATCTTATACACAAGTAGGTATTCTTCACCTAAATTTTATAAAAACGCCCAGAAGGTCCTTTGTGTCCTCTAAATATCTACATTAGTTTTAAATTCTAGTATTAATGAATGAATCCTTCTACTTGCTATGTTCTTTTAAAAGCCAATAGCCTTGGGAAGAAAGTGCTAATTAAAATTAATTCACACTGAGGTATTAACAGCAGGGCAGAGTAATTTCTAGAAGCAGAGTTGAAAGACTTACTAACTTGCCCTGTTGCTTTGAACAAGTCACTTAACTTCTCTCAGCTTGTGTTTCTTCTTCTGGAAAACAGAAATAATGAAATTGACCCACAGATTCCTATTGTGAGTATTAAATTATGTAACCTAAATGAAAACACTTTTTAAAGACTAATATTGCTATTTTTTACCCACTGTTTATGACATTCTCCTAATCCAAAGCACAGGACATAAGACCACTGAATACCCAGAATAAAGACATTTAAAATAGATTCCCTGGACTTCAAAGTTTTAGCCATGGTGACTTCTGTATGTATTTTTTTTAAAATAATAAGCTCTTAAATTTTTTGAAGTATTTGGGAGAAAATTGAAGGCCAATGGACTAATAACAGAACTGCAAAAAGATTTCTCAAATTCCCAGCTGCCTTCCAGCAATTACACTTCCTACCAATTACCCATGACCCTTCCAGACGCCTGGCTGTCCCTTTTGCATTCAAGAAAATGAGAGAACATTATTTAAGTCTTGATTTGGCTTTTTCAATCCAAAATGGAAATTATATTACTATATCAACTCAGGGAAGTGCTACTGAAAACCATCTACTACACGGATAAAACCAATGTGTAATATAAACTGGCCCACGTGGAGAGATTGTAGTCTATGCATTTGGAAATCAACATACAAGTGTCTTGGTAGCCATCAATCTAAATCCTAACTGCAGAGGAAAATGGCTTACTGTATTTAGGGATGGTCACCTAAACACTGTGTTTGTCAAGTGTCTGGGAAGTTCTTACTTGCTTTCTCCCTCTAAAAGCCCACTATTAGTGACCTCATAGTCTTACCAGGTATTGTTAAAATGCCAATCTTACCTTGTGGAGAGAGTAGACCAAATAAATGATGGCCGAGCTAGATTAGGAACAGTCAACCACCACGTTCCTCTATCATAGTTTCATAGAATCTATTCTAGATTCTCTATGTACTTGCCACAATTGGCCACTCTGCTCTGCCATCTATTTTTACAAATTTTCTTTAACTTAATTTTCCTGCAAATCAATGGGAGAGTTAAGTATTTTCATCTCCTCTAAGTCACTAATGAAGTTACTAAAGCTATAGGAGTTAAGTGTGGGGAGGTCTGGGGTGGAGCTGAGATTCAAACTTTGAGGTTGTTGCTTTAAGTACTTTATCCATACCATACAAAACAGGGAATGCGTGAAGCTTATCTCATCACATGGGCAAGTCCTAACAACATTTAAAAGCTAAACACAAATGGTGTGTCTGCAGCTAACCTTGAACTTAAATCTCAGTCCTCTGAATTCCTATTTTTTTAACTTAAACTTCTTGCTATTCATATCAACTTTTCTCATATCGGAACATTTCATGAGTGTCTCTCCTACTAGAATACATGTTGTATTTCTCAAAGTTCCAAACATTACATCTTTTCATTACATTCATTAACCCATTCATTCATTCATTCATTCATTCATGCCTCCCATGTTTGGGGCCTGGATAATAGCGAAATAAAAGCAATGGGCATGGCCCAGTGGTTTTCACTCCAGCTTTTGTTGAATGAAATGCAGCATTACATCTTTTCATTACATCCATTAACCCATTCATTCATTCATGCCTCCCATGTTTTGGGCCTGGATAATACGGAAATAAAAGCAATGGGCATGGCCCAGTGGTTTTCACTCCAGCTTTTGTTGAATGAAATGCAGCCTTCCTTGAATATTTTTGTTACTCCCCCAAGTCCCTGGAGATGTAAAGTATACTTTCATAGCTCTTCTCTCACACGTGTTTTTCATTTTAGGATTTTTTTCTACAGCAAATATGTATTTCAAGCAAGTGATACTCAAGATCTGGAAAATAAGTTCTCACATGGTAGAACCTTTTGTCACCTATTTCAAAGACAAAATCCATGTTTCACGTTCATCTCATTTTTGCTTTTACAGCCATAAACTTGTCTGTATTCATTATAATTGTAGTTGCTGACACGAATAATCAGCACAATATGTGAAGAGGGTTTTCAGAATTTTCACAAGGCTGGAGAGGAGTTCCTTGCGTGAACTGTACCCAGGTTCACATAAAATTCTTGTGCTTGCAAAAACCTTTCTGAGTTATTGATTCCTGTGAAGAGCACCCCCACACCTTGCCTTTTTGTTTGTTTTATTATTTTCTGCCATTGCTTTTTTAAAAAGACTGAGAATAACAAATGCTGGTGAAGATGCAGGGATAGGGAAACTACACTGTGGGTGGGACTGTAAATCAGCACAGCCATTATGGAAAACAGTATGGAGGTTTCTCGAACAGTTAAGATAGAGATGCCATATGATCCAGAAATCCCACTACTGTGTGTATATCCAGAGGAATGGAAATCATCGTGTCAAAGGGGTACCTGTACTCCCATGTTCATTGCAGGTGTATTTACAATAGCCAAAATATGGAACAAGCCTATGTGTCCATCGATGGACAACTGGGTAAAGAAAATGTTGTATATATACACAGTAGAATACTACTCAGCCATAAAAAAGAATGAAATTCTGCCAATAGCAGCAACATGGCTTATTCTGGAGAAAATTATGTAAAGTGAAATAAGCCAGACAAAGAAACAGAAATACTACATGTTCTGATTCTGGAGAAAATTATGTAAAGTGAAATAAGCCAGACAAAGAAACAGAAATACTACATGTTCTCACTCATAACTGGCTTCTAGGAAGGAAGGAAGGGAAGGAGGGAAGGAGGGAAGAAGGAAGAAATGAAGGAAAGAAAGAGAGAAAAGACCACCTCAATACATTGAACTTTCAGAATGAGAGAACAAACCTAAGAATACTAGAGATTAGGGAGAGGGAGGGATGGGGTTTGGGAAGTGATAGGTCTGGCAAAGGGCATAAAGAAATATAACAACTTGTAAGAAAGAATATGCTAACAATAAATAAAAATTTAAAATAAAAAGAAAAAAACAACTTTTGCCTTTATGATACTTTTTTTTTAACTTACAGAAAAGTTGCAAAGTTAATAAAGACAGTTTCTGTATATGTCACCCAATTTTCTCCACTGTTGACCTCTTACATTTCCATGGTACATTTGCCAAAACTAAGAAACTGAAACTGGTACATTACTATTACCTAAAATTCAGATTTAATTTTGTTTTTGAGTTTACCATTAAAATCCTCTTTCTAGCCCAGGACCAAATCCAGTGTTACATGTTGCATTCAGTTGTCACATTTCCACCGTCCTTTAGGTCTCTGGCAGCCTTTTTTATTACCCCCGATGGCTTTGACACTTTTGAAGACTATTGGCCCGGTATCTTGTAGAATTTCCCTCAGACTGGGTATGTCTGATGTGTTTCTCACAATTTGACTGAGGCTATAAGTTTGGGAAAGAATACCACAGATGAAAAGTGTCCTTCTCATGACTTGAAGTGCCCTTATCACGACACCCTACGTGACATCTGCATGACATGTTGGTTAACCTAGAGCTTTTCAGTTTCTCCATTGTACAGTTATTTTTCTCTTTCCCTATGCTGTTCCCTAGGAAGAATTACTACATCTAGCAAACTTTTAATGGAGATGGAGGGAATCTAAACAGCTGTCCTAAGAATTGCAATCCGACTTCTGCAAGACAGATTGGTTGCTTCAACACATTTATTTAATATTCAATAATTTATTTATATAATTATGGAGTCATGTATTTATTTTATACTTTAGAACATATCCTATACTATGTTATTTATCACATTGCTCGAATTGTTGCAGCTCTGGCCACTGGGAGCTGTTTTAGATTCTACCACTGCTTTTTATTTTACATGCTAACAGAAGTAAATTTGCTAAGTATTGTCTATTTTCAGATTTAATATAGCCAATACTTGATTAACCAGCCATAGAACAATGTCAAACAAAGTATAAAAATAATGCATGGAAAACTGAGTATAGAATAGCAGCATCATTACTGCAGGGACGTTGGTTCACTGTTGAGTTTCCACCATTACAACAGTGTCTAACACTTAGTAAACACTCCAAACTATTTGAGAATTCATTGTTAGGAGCACTGTATTCCCTTAAATTGCTCGCTGAAACTGCTTTCTCTGACAACTGTATGATCTTCAACTGTCTTAGGTAAATTCTGTCACACAATTGCACAGGCATGTGTATTATTTTATACCTGCACACACAGGTAAATACAACCCTAGTAAGGCAGAGAAGCAGAGTTCACTTCGTGCCACCTTTTTGCTTCTTCTCTCTATTATTTACTCTTATCAACCTCATCCTTAGTATAGTATTTTCCAGTCTTTCCCCATCTGACCTTTGTTACTTTAAATCTGTAGCAACCACTGTTTCACTCACCATTCTCAGATGGGTCTATTGACCAAAAAAAGGGAAGCATTTTCTAGAAATATATGTTTGATTATAGGAAAAGAATGATCCAAATCCCAGTAGACAGAAAATGGCTTTTATTTATTGTCAATGAGTTAAAAAATAGAATATGCCTTCGAATATATAGGTACTCATATAAAATACTTTTATTTAATCTGTTTCATTCATCATTTATTCAATAAACACAAATTGAAGTCCTACCACGTGCTATGAGCTCTTAATTTGTAAAAAAAGGGACTCTGCCTCCAACCGCTTTTATTTAATCTGTTTCATTCATCATTTATTCAATAAACACAAGTTGAAGTCCTACCACGTGCTATGAGCTCTTAATTTGTAAAAAAAGGGACTCTGCCTCCAACCCCTCTCCCCCAAGATATTTGTAGGAATTGACTGAAAATAGTTGTTTCCAGATTAAGCTTATTATAATTACTAATTATACAAAAGCAAATTTCTTTAAAATCTGTTGAATGATGTTCCAGTACCATAGCTGGAAACTTCTTTTCCAGAGGACAGTAAGGTATAGCGTTTCATTTGCTTTACTGCTTCTAGACATTCCCTTCAATGCTTTGTTTCATCAATAAACTTAGTAATCTAGCCTCAACTTCTTCAAAATTTACTTCCAACTAATATATTCTCTTTTCTAATGGGAAAAACAGTCACTTTGAATCAATGAACTTGGAACTAGATTTTGACCTCATTATTTTAGACAAATTACCCAACATCTCTGAGACTCAGTTTCCTGATAGTAGAAATTGACTTAATATAATGACTTCTCAGATGTCTTTAAATATATAAAATTTCTAATTCCAATATGCCAGGATAAGTGCTGTTTCCCTTTTTGTCTTAGTTTTCTTGTAGTCTAATAAAACTGTAAATGAAGATACATGCTCTTAGATTCTGATCCCACACTTAGGCAAATTTCTTAACTTCTCTGGGGTTCAGTTTCTTCACCTGTAGAAATGGGGCTCACATGATAATTCTTTTCTTGGTGTTTTTGGTGATCAAATGAGGTTATTCAAAGGAAATGCCTGATTCAAATATGTCAGTATGTGATAGCTCTTTCTTTTCTTTAGACCCCATCTTGATTTGGGTCGTGTTTGCCCAAAGAAAAGACTGCATAAGCTTTAGAGTCAGGGAAACCAGGAGTGAATTTTGGCACAACTCTTTAGTACTTGCAATGTACCTTCAGGCTTCTCCAGTGTCTTCATTTGTAAAAAGAACAAATACCACTGGGAGGATTAATCCAACTCATGAGTTTAAAAGTGGTGTTTCATATATTTGGAAGAAAGACTACAGTTTTGTGCATCTTAAATACTCAATGAATGCTCAATAGTTTTCTTATTTTTAGTATTATTATGACTGTAATTGATAATAGTGATACTGATGTCTCAGAGTAATATGAATAGTAAGATTTCTCCCAAATACTCCACTCTTTCAATTAAAAAAAAAAAATATATATATATATTTATTTTTTGTGCAAAAAGAACTCTTGAAAATTGATTAGAAAAGTCTAAGCAGAAATTTGGTAAAGGACATGAGCAGATAAGTCACACACCCCAAAGAAACACACATGGCTGATAAGTACATTCTAAGATCTGGTTGTGAGTGGGGGCATGGCTAGCCCTTGGCCCCCATCTCAGGACCACCGAGAATCTCAGCTGGCTCCCTTACTGGCCTGGATGTGGGTGGGGGGGTGGCCTAGGTCCTTGGCCCCCATCTCAGGAACACCAGACGTTTGGACTCCTCCATTCTTTCAGTTTTGTACCTGATTTATTTTCTAGCCATTTCCAAAATATTCTGCCTTCCTTTGATCATTCCCATTTTCCACTTCTTTTTGCAATGTGACTCGCATTGAGATTGTTATTTGCAAAGAATCTAGAGGGAGCTTGTGGTACAGAAATAAGAAAGCACCAGAGAAAAATAAAGACGACTTTTTTAGTGAAAACTACCTGAGTTTTGGAGTCAAAGAGTTGGGTTTGGATTGTCCTCCACCATTTGCTATCTCTATGACCCTATGTGTCTCTTAGTCTCTTAGTCTCTTAGTCTCTTAATCCTCAGATTCTTATCTGTAAAGGAAAAAAAATCATAGCCATGTCCCAGTGTTAACATGGAAGTTCAGCAATATAAAGAAGCCATCAAAATCAAGAAAATGAGAGACAAAGCATTCAAATAAAAAAATGAACAGAACACATGAGCAGACATCTCACAAAAGAAGAAACACAAATGACTATTAAATATATGGCAATAATTTCAGTTTCATTAGTAATCTGGAAAATGCAAGTGAAACCATAATGAAACACAATTTCATTCATAAGATTGGCAATTTTTTAAAATTTTATTTAAGTATGACAATCTTAAATACTGATAAGGATGTGGAGGAATAGAAACTCTCATCCATGGTGATGAGAGAACAGATTGGTATAACTATTTGGAAAATAACTGGTCATTAACTAGTAGAGCCGAAGGTTTGCATAAAGTAGGACCTAACAATTTTGCTACTCAGTCTTTATATAGAGAAACTATTATGGAAAAAAATAGAGGGTATGAAGAAGATTGACATTTTTTTTTTCACCATCTGTATACCAAGGGCTTCACAGTGTCTTTTGATCTCTTGGAGATTCTGTAAATGTGGCTTTTAACTCCAGGTAAAATATTCATGTAGTGAAATCCTTGAAGATCATACTCCAGAGTACCATTTATAACTTTATAATTTAATTAAGTACTGAACCCTGTATAGGAATATGTGTAATGTGTCACTTATTCATCTAGGGGACAGTTGGATGCCACTGTCATCATGGGATAGAAGTGGGGCAGGGAGATATCTGCTTTATGTCCTGCCTGAAGTGTAAATGAATGTCTAGTTTTAGCTTCTGCTGTACCTTAGCCAGTGCTTGGTCTTTCCAACAAGTTTCATAAGTTACTTTCAAATAAACTTTTTAATAAATCATTAGTTTCTAATATTTTGGGAATTTGACTTCAGATCTCAGATTTTTTTTCTTCTGTTTGCAAGATACTGTTCTAACTGGAGGTATAAGATGAATACACATGAATTTATGAATATATATTTTCCACCATATATTTTTCATAATAAAATATTTCGCAACAAGCTCTTTTAATCAAGCTCCACATAATAGATTCTGCAGATAAACAAACTCCTCCTGCATGGTTTGAAACATACTGACACCTGCAGCACTTTCATTACTCAGAGTTTGATGTCTCCTTTCTAGTTGGTTGGCATAGCGCCAGTCTAAATTGTTGTACATTACCCAGAGCCAGATTTCTTTGATTCCCAATGTGATTATGTCAGTATTCCTTGTTATTATATGCATGCAA
>NW_007729648.1:93050-100290 GCF_000696425.1 Galeopterus variegatus | reverse complement strand
TTTTTTTTTTCACCATCTGTATACCAAGGGCTTCACAGTGTCTTTTGATCTCTTGGAGATTCTGTAAATGTGGCTTTTAACTCCAGGTAAAATATTCATGTAGTGAAATCCTTGAAGATCATACTCCAGAGTACCATTTATAACTTTATAATTTAATTAAGTACTGAACCCTGTATAGGCATATGTGTAATGTGTCACTTATTCATCTAGGGGACAGTTGGATGCCACTGTCATCATGGGATAGAAGTGGGGCAGGGAGATATCTGCTTTATGTCCTGCCTGAAGTGTAAATGAAAGTCTAGTTTTAGCTTCTGCTGTACCTTAGCCAGTGCTTGGTCTTTCCAACAAGTTTCATAAGTTACTTTCAAATAAACTTTTTAATAAATCATTAGTTTCTAATATTTTGGGAATTTGACTTCAGATCTCAGATTTTTTTTCTTCTGTTTGCAAGATACTGTTCTAACTGGAGGTATAAGATGAATACACATGAATTTATGAATATATATTTTCCACCATATATTTTTCATAATAAAATATTTCGCAACAAGCTCTTTTAATCAAGCTCCACATAATAGATTCTGCAGATAAACAAACTCCTCCTGCATGGTTTGAAACATACTGACACCTGCAGCACTTTCATTACTCAGAGTTTGATGTCTCCTTTCTAGTTGGTTGGCATAGCGCCAGTCTAAATTGTTGTACATTACCCAGAGCCAGCTTTCTTTGATTCCCAATGTGATTATGTCAGTATTCCTTGTTATTATATGCATGCAATTTTATTAAATATCACATAAATTAAGTAAATAGAAGTGTGAAAGGCATTATTATAGTAGTAATATTATTTCCTATAATAATAAAAGACTCAATAAAAAGAATTTTGTAAAATGGTATGTAATTAAGTGTAGGTAGGACAACTGACAAGACAGAGAAAACAATCATAAAAATCCAGGTTGAATACAACTAATAAGTTTTATAAGTCCCTCTAAATTCTTGCTTTATATTTAAGGAACTGGAATTGGAAATTGCATAGGATGCATTATGCGTGAAATTTACGTAACAAAGATTTAAAAATGTAAGGATGGACAAAGACATCATCTTTGTATTTCTTAGGTTAAAAATGCTATGTTTCCATGCTGTATCCAGCCTTTCCAATTAATTGGTCAATTACCCACTGTGATCAAGTTTGATAAGAGGGAATCTACAATAGTGATAAAGTTTTGGTATCCAGTACAGGCAAGTAGTAAAGGGCCATTATTTGGCAGTATTGTTTGTGTAAAATATACAAAGGTATTTTCTCAGCTAATTATTAAATAAAGGGCACTTGTGGTGTAGAGATCCATTGCTAGTGGTGTTTTTAAGTAGGTAACTCTCCATGTGGGTAACTCTCCTGCTTTTATAAAAATTTGTTCATCTGAAACTCTAAATTGAAGAATTCTCTCTTAAGAGTAAATCACCATGATGTTGTAAAGACAATGTTGAAGATTATACCTTTCCTTGGATAGAACTTTCTGGGTGAACTTAAAAGTAGTGGATTGTGTGATTTCTCAGAGCCCTCAGGGTGTCTAGAAATAGGTTGGAGAAATGATCCTTTTTCCTTCTGTGGTTCCAGGAGGTGAACCACACACAGACGACATAATTTAGGCTACCGCTGAGATAATACTGACTGTGGGCACGATTCATCCCTGTCAAGTTAAATATGGCACTCACAGAAATTCTCATGCATTCTTGGCAATTGTTCCCCTGGTCCATAATAGGCTGACTGACTAGCAGCTCTGTTCTTTCAAAAGGACCATCATTCAGGGGTCCTGTCTCTCTGACCCCTCCCAGTTTTCAAGCATGATTCATGTTGCCATATGTGTGGAATTTTTCATGGAAAATTAGTCATGTTTTCCATGATGCAAATTGAACAGCAGTGCTTAAGGATGTTCAGGATGATTATAGCTTATAACAGAATGGATTATAGGTGCAATTGTGCAATGCAAATCTTGGGAAATGGAGTGGGTGGAATGGTAGATCTGTATCTACTTTCTGATTGACTTGCAATTTGCTGGTGTCTTTATTAGTAGTTCATTGGAGCCATCTGAGTTGCTGAATCATTGATTAAAGTCAAATCCTAACCCCTTCTTTCGCTCAAATAAAAATAAGAGTTGACATATATTGAGCCATATTGTATAACAGGGGCCAAATTAAGGGCTTCACATTTTACTGAATGCTTTAAATCAATCTTTTGAACATTTGTGTTCATTCATAAGAATCTCCTGAAGTGCTAAAATACAGATTTCTAGGGAACATCCTCACCCCAACCCAATTTTGATTCAGAGTTCTGGGACAGGACCCAAGAATTTGCATTTCTAGCAAGCTCCCAGGTGGCAGGTTTAATAACCACATGCTGAGTAGCTATGCAGATGATTGAGTCAGCTATTACTATAATTACCTCCATTTCATTCATGAGAAAACCGAGTCTCAGAAAAACAGGATAAGTAATTTAAAAAGATCAAGACATAAGCCAAAACTTGAATTTGACAACAAAATCCACTATCTTAATTTCTGCATATATCACACACCGACCCTGGGTTCTACTTTGTCTCCTATTTAATTTGTGAATTAGGCCCTTGATGTGCCTGGGTGAGTTTGACCTACAAACCATAGATTCCTGAAGCTAGTAAAGCTGGGGGATATATTCTTAGCGCTTTCTATTTCACCAAAAGAAGCAGAGTAGCTGTAAAGACTGGAAAAATGAAACCCTTGTAACATCTGGTGTTTTAAAAGTATACAACAATCACAATAATTCCTTGAACTTTCAAAAGGAGAGAATGGAACTGAGTCCACCAGAGGTGGGAAAAGAAGAGGAGAAGGGGGTTAGGTAGACAATGATAAAGGACCACAGAAAAATGTTTACATTGTATAATGATAAAATTAAAAAAAAAAAAAGTATAGTTTCAGGCTCAGGCTGCCAAGGTTTGTGAATAGTAGTTGAACCACTGGCAACATCCCAAGACCTCAGCGGGACTGGAGATTCTGAATGGACAATATCTCTTTGTTAAATTCCTCCAACTAAAATTAATCATGACTAAGAATTGTTTAGAAATTGTCAGGCTGTACACTTTCTAGTAATTGATTTCTTTCTACATGGACACCTTATTTTCAATGCAAATGGTTTTCCTTGATGGTTGGTTTTATTCCTTTTTGTGTGTGCCAGGGGGCAGTGTGGTTTAATCATAGTACTCATGAATTTCTTGAAGCCAGGTTATTTTATTTTTCCTTTCTGGAATCTGTGCTTGTAGCCTACAGGAGGATGGGGTATGGGCTGCCCTGTGATTCTTAGTTAAGCCTAGCTTCTAAATCCAGCTCATCTTGTGCTTGTTAATGCTTCCCAGATATTACTTTTCACCCGAGCAGGAACTCTAAGCACACCTGAATTTTGTAAGGCACACAGCTTTATTAAAAAGAAGGTAATGCCATGGTATGGAGGTAAAATTGCACAAAGTTAGTGCTGAATACCTATTTAAACATTAGAATCAAATGAAGGCAAAGCAAAGGGAAATCCAGCATTAATATAAATATGTTCCATTAGCAGAGGGCTGAGCCAAGAAATGCCATAGAGCAGATTAAGAGGGAACTTAGTGACCTTTCAGGACTTAGGGATAGACACATAGGACAGTAGGTCTTGCCTATTTTAGGCACTCTAAGGATCTGATCCTTCAAATACAGGGTAACCATGGAAATAAAGGCATTTGTCTTACGTATGCCAAGCTCCAAATCCATCTGAAATGTCGTATCATAATTGTAGCCATCTTTCTTTGGGCCCTCCCAGGTTCATACACAAGGTGAGTCTACTTGTTATTGATATTTGGCCTTTGGGAACCCCCTAATTCATGACTGAAATTCATGTGTGTACAAAGGGCTTCTTTTATACTCGTTTACACAAGTGTGATGGTTGAATGTACAGACTTTTGGAGTCAGAATGACTGAGTTTGAACACCATCGCTACTTCTTACTAGTTTTGTGACTGTGAGTAAATCAGTCAACCTCCCTGGTCTCAATTTTCTCATCTGTATAATGAGGTGCATAATGCCAGAGAAAGGATTAAATAAGTTAACGTATATAAAACATTTAGAAAGTATCCAGCACCTAGTAAGTGCTACATTAAATATAAATGTTAACTATTGTAATTGGTAGAAACAAAGTCAAAATTAAGAGCAGGTTAATGAGCCATTGTGACCTCTTTAACCTGATGTGGGCCCTTGCAATCTTCTCATTCTGAGCTGAGAAGAACCACAGATGAAAGGATCTTATGGAAAGGCAGCAGCTTTTCTGAGCACTTTGTCTAGGTCTCTTTTGCTCTGGGCTCCACACTGACTTCTGCTTGGAAAAAAGTCCCTTTAAAGGGGAAATCAGCTCCTGGTCTGTCTTGCTGCAGCAACTCTAAAGAGAAGCATTGTGAAGAGAAAAGAGTTCACAAGAATGTGCTCAGTGGAAGGAAGAGCTTTTTAAAACTTCTTTATTCTTCTTTCTAAAGGTCTTCTCCACTAGTGTCTTAGCCCAGTTTTTTCTCCAAGGAAGATTTTTATCTGTAACTGATACCTCTTCTTCATCTCCTTCTTGAATGGTGGCTAAGACATGGGAGAAGCCCCATTCAAAGTTGCCTTCATGTTAAAGTATGGTTGCTATAAACATGGCCCAGAGCATGTGATGGACTGCACTAAATGACTATGTTGTCATGGCAGCTTCACTGTCATCTCTATGGCCACCCTACCTTAAATTAAGCAGAATCATCACCCTTTGCCAGCCATATCTAGGTTGTAGGAATCTGTTGTTCATCAGTGTTGAAAGAAGCTTGACTAAGGTCTAGGGGAACAAAGAAGGTATGGGACTCTGCTTGTCCCGAACCTACCCTTCTGTACATAAAAGGAAGAAACAGGAATGCGAGGACAGCATTAAAGAAGCAGTTGATTGACACTTGCTATGAGTGATATGCAAATTAAAAATGGGATGCCATGGTTTCAGGACTATGGTAAAAGGAATAGTATCTATGTCTACTGGATCAGTGCTGGTGAACATGGTTATCCTACTCCCACTATATTCATGCAATTCAAGCTAACTAAAGTTACCCATCCCAGTGATCAAATTTTTGCTGTAACCATCCAGAGAACTCTCTTTTAATCAATCAGAACATGTCTTTTAATGTTATCAAAGGATCTGCAAATAGATAAGGTTGAAAATATTTTAGAAAGGTCTAAATACATTCTGATCAATCAGAAGTCCTGCACAGTTACGAAGTCCTTATTTTCTCCTAAAACCACTTGTTGAATATTGAGAGGTAGAATAATTCTCTAACAGGAGCAACTGTTGCATCGAGTGTTGAATGTATCACAACTGTTTTCTTTCTTAAATTGTTAATCAAGACATGTGCACATGTGCACGTGTGTGTGTGTGTGTACATAGAATTAGATCAAGAGAACAGGATGAGCTGGTGTTTTATTTAATGGACATTCTAACCAAGCTCAAAGCAACATCTCCATCCCACATGATATAGGGCCTTTCTTGTGAAGGCAATGCTTTGTTTTGCTTGCCATAAGCTTTAGGCACAACTACTTCAGTAAGTCAAAAAATAGAAATTGTGGAATAAAGGGGAACAAGCATAGTTTAAAAGAATCTTTCAAAGGCACTACTGTAAGTATTTGATGTTTTCTATGCTAACCTCTCTCTCTTTAATTCATAAATCTGTGACTTAAAGAAGTTTGTACAAATATTCAAAAATGATTTTTCTGAATACTATAGTTTTTGTTAACAGTGCCTGAGTCAGTGTCCAAATAAACACATTATCTCCCATGATGCAGAAAATAGTTTCTTAACATATTTTATGCCCAACAAGTTCCTAACTGGAGCCACTGTTTTTTCCAGTGGAATGAATCACCTAAATGCCAATATGAATAAATTACTAATAACGAACGAATTTTTAATGCTTTGCCAAACACCAGCTTGATTGAAAAGCTGATATTTAGCAGAAAGAAGAAAGGGTGTATCTTGAGGAAGAATCAAACTAACAAGGGTAATAAAGTGGAGCATTTCTGTGTCAAATTCCATCGGAACAATCCTGTTTTTTAAAGGTCGGAAGCCCATACATACTTGGAATTTTTGCTCTCTGCCTTTGATTTAAAGCGCAAAATCAAAAGCCTGCTCTATGAAAAGAAGTGCACTTGAGCAACCCAGGAATGTGCTGAAGCTTTCTACAAATTAATCTCTTCTTTAGTGAAGTGAAACATCAGGGCCATTCAGGGACAGTGGGAGGGGCTTGGGGGCTTGAATTTGAGCCAAGCTTAATGAGAAGGGGTTGGAGACGAAATGGAATTGAACTGTACCTTGTTAATTGTTGAAAGCTGTGAATGAGGTGAACTTACCAGCCAAGAATTCTTCTCCTTTGTTGCTGTTAACTATGGGATATAATTTTGAGGTAGTTTTCATAACCTTTAGAGAGCATGATGTCTTTCAAAATTTATAAATATATGTATAAAAAATTAAGATAATTCCTAAATTCTGATTTCTAAATTTGCTACTGTCTTGAAGACACACAACTTTAAGTTCCAGTGGAGTAAACATTTATTCATTTGGCCATTTTACTAGGAATCTATATTGCTAGCCACTCTGTCAGGTGCTTAGGGAAAGAGCAATGATAATCACAGTCCTGGCTCAGAGGGACTCACATTCCAATGAGCACTGCTGGAATCTTCCAAGCCCCAGCAGGAAAAGCAGAAACCAAGAGGCCAAACATGAGTCAGGTATTTAGCTGACCTTCTCCCAGCAAGTCATTCCTCTTAGAGACCATGAAATACCTTTCCCCAGGAGACCGTTCGTGGTGCAAATGCTGGTTTACCCCATCAATTTCTTCTATAGAAAACTTGTTATGCTAAGTAAGACATGTAACCTTGAGAATGAACGCTCACCTAGNTTCGTGGTGCAAATGCTGGTTTACCCCATCAATTTCTTCTATAGAAAACTTGTTATGCTAAGTAAGACATGTAACCTTGAGAATGAACGCTCACCTAGGACTCAGGAAGCCTTTGCAATGGCGTAACATATTTATCACATGCAAGTTACTTGTTTAGTGCCTTTTGGTGGTTCAAAAGATACATGTAGTTTTCATGTACATATTCTCTCTTAGGAGCCTGACTGCTATAATATTTAATGGGTAGAATAATTCTGTGCTTAGAATGACTTTGGACTGAACATGGAATCACAC
>NW_007729648.1:90923-92211 GCF_000696425.1 Galeopterus variegatus | reverse complement strand
GTAACATATTTATCACATGCAAGTTACTTGTTTAGTGCCTTTTGGTGGTTCAAAAGATACATGTAGTTTTCATGTACATATTCTCTCTTAGGAGCCTGACTGCTATAATATTTAATGGGTAGAATAATTCTGTGCTTAGAATGACTTTGGACTGAACATGGAATCACACGTCTTTTAAGGGGTTCTCCAGAGTGTAGAAGTCTCCGAAGCTATGAATAAAGTAGGTAAGATGTGCACTGGGGTATGGAAAAAAAAATATTAAATGCTGTTTATGTTTACTTTGTGTCATTTCTCACTAGTTTCTGTTTTAACATATTTCATAATGCATATAATACATTAGAATAGTAGATTCATACACACAAATATGTAATTTATTAATAGTGCACATATATTGGGAATGCTTGCTCAATTTTTTTTAATTGACAGAGTTTATAATCAAAAGAATTAGGAGACTTCTGCTTTAGAGGAGGAACAATTAAACTAGTGAAAATATATTTATATTCAGTCAAAAGTAATGAAGGCTCCATAATCATGCAGGAGGGCAATATTCCAGTTCAATTCAAATTCTCTTTAATACAAATCTTGAAAAACCCTCTAAATATAAAAAGTAACTAGTTTCTTTTGTCATTTGTCAACTTTAATGCATACACAATCTGAGCCTCTGATTTGGTAAGGATTCTCAGAAAGCTAGAATCTTATTTTTAATGACAGTTTTACAGCATGGGAAAAACTATACAATGATGAAACACATCAGTGAATTCTCTGGAGTGAGGATTGTGCCTTCAGACACGCTTTTCTCCCTTTCCACCTTACTGTGACCTCTGGGAAGGCTGGCCTCAGGGGCTGTATTATCTAAACTTCTTTGGATTCTGACTTCTGTTTGCACTGGCCAATGAGAAGTCCTGGCAGGGCATGGAGAATGGAAGAAGAAAAAGTGTGAGATGTTGATTACCTCTGCTCCCGAGTGGCAAAGTGACAGGTTGGCAGTGGCTGAAGGACCACAGCCTCTGTCCAGCAGACTCTCCTACAGGCAATGCCGGTCCTCTCTCCACTGGCTTCTTCAGTTTGAGAGGGCTAAGAGCAATCTTCTATCCCTGTGTCATCTCCTGTTGGTTTCCTAAACCCTGTTCATGGGTTGTAAATAGGCCTATCATTAAATTCTCCCTAATTACCCCTTTTGGTTTACATGTACTTCCTATCAGTACCCTAATTGTCTTTCCAGTTTAGTTCAACCCCATCTTTTTTTTTTTTTTTTTTTTTTTTTTTTTTTTGGTTTTGGAAAACGTTG
>NW_007729648.1:81380-90913 GCF_000696425.1 Galeopterus variegatus | reverse complement strand
ATTTTTCCTTTGGTTGCCTGTGCTTTTGGGGTTATATTCATGAAG
Organism: Galeopterus variegatus; assembly: GCF_000696425.1. Lineage (NCBI taxonomy): Eukaryota > Metazoa > Chordata > Mammalia > Dermoptera > Cynocephalidae > Galeopterus > Galeopterus variegatus. The sequence goes on along the minus strand of NW_007729648.1, from coordinate 90,868 downwards.
TCTGTACCCAATCCTATTTCCTGGAGTCTTTCCCCTATGTTTTCTTTAAGAAGTTTTGTTGTTTCAGGGTGTATATTTATTTCTTTAATCCATTTTGAGTTGATTTTGGTGTATGTCTAGAGAGGTGTGAGTCTAGTTTCATCCTCCTACATATGAATATTCAGTTTTCCCAGTACCATTTGCTGAAGAGGCAGAAATAGCCAAGAGTTGGAACCAGCCCAAATGTCCATCGTGAGTGGATATGGAAACGTGGTATATCTACATGATGGAATACTACCCTGCTATAAAAAAGAATGAAATACTACCATTAGCAGCAAGATGGATGGACTAAGAAAAAATTATATTAAGCGAAATAAGTCAGGCACAGAAAGAAATACCACATGTTCTCACTTATTTGTGGGAGCTAAAAATAAATAAAAACACAAACAAATGGGGGTGGGGTGGGGAAGAAGACACAACAATCACAATCTTTCCTTGAACTTGATAAGACAAGTGATGGGGGGGAGGAGAGAGGGAGGAATCGGTAAAAGGACATGAAAATCAACTACATTGTATATTGATAAATAAAATAAAATAAAAAAGGGTTTTTAATCTTATTCTTGTTTAAAGCAGAGGATTTTGTGTGGGGTTTTTTTGTGTGTGTTTGTTTTTTGTACAATATATGGGAAAATAATCTTTTAGCAAAAAATATGCCCATGACTTTTTACCTCATACAAACATATCCCTAGAAAAGGAAGCAGATATCTTAGACGATGGCCTCTTAGGAGGTCAAGCAAGGATATTATTATATAAACAAAAAGTACAAAATATAATGATAATGTGCTCAATAGAGTAAAAAGGTGAGTTTAATTGGAAACCAAGTGGCAGACCTGTCCTGATGGAGCTGACCTTCCAGATGCTGTGCATATTCCAGTACAATGTGATTAGTATACTTAGAGATACAAGTTGAATAGGAAAATATGACTTGTGTTAACTTTAGCTTTTTGAAAGAACCTGATAATGCCACTACTATCAATAATATCTAACAGTTATTGAGTGCTTATTACATGCTTTCCATGCGTTAACATATCTCTCATGACAACCCATAAAGCAGGTACTGTTATTATCCTCATTTTGTGAACAAAGTAACTGAGGAACAGAAGAAGAAATTCATCCAAGATAGGAACCTACACAATCTGGCTCCATGTGTAAGCTGATGATTTTACAGAGTCAGCAGGAATAAATAATGTTGACAACAAAAAAATACCTTATGGATGAACATAATATTTTTTTTCTTCCCCACCATATAAGGCATTTGCCTCATTATTAGAACAACTCATAAAGAGTTTTATGGCTACACCTTTATTCTAGAAAGTCCTTCTCAATAGTTATAATTGGATTATTTAAGAAAGAAAAGAGAACTCCAGGATTCCTGTGAGATATATTAAAGGAATACATCAAAAAAGAGAGAATAAGAGGTTTTGGCTTGAAACAAATAAAGGACTCTTTTAAAGTAGAAACTGAATTGTCCATGGCCTCTCCCAGGCTAGTCATGCATCATACAATAGTCTGGGATGCATACAGGACAAAGACAAATACTTCGACCTAAGTTTACAATTGGAAATCAACTTAAAAATCTACTTCCTTGAGAAGCTATGAAATCTCCTGGATGTTTTAAATACATCACATTGGCTGTTCTTTATCACATTCAGCTGTGAGTTTGCCTAGGAGGAAACAGAGTGGTCCTAACTGTGGTGGGGAAGTGTGATTTATACCGTATGGAGCAAAAGAGAAGGACCAGAGTGCTCTGAGTTCTGGTGTGCTCTGATGGTGAGCAGGCCCTGGCCTCTCTCCCGAAAGCCGGCTGTACATGTCTTTTGACCAGGCTGTATTGTAGATCAAATACATTCCATCAGAAGATCCTTATAACCTCCTAGGATTACCCTGCATTTCTGAGACTGAAGTTCAGGTTCTGCAGAAATAGCTTTTCCCATAGAATAGAGAGTGTAAGATGTGTCGAAAAAAAAAAAAAAAGCAACACTGGAATTCATGTCATGTGAGATCATTATTAAGAACTACAACAATTTCTGATGGAAAATTCCAAATTCCCTTTGAACAACTGCCTTAGGGAATGTCCTTTAGGAAACACAGGATATGTCATTAACTGTGCTTATGATTTCCTTTGAGTGTTTATAGGTGGGAGTTAGGGTGTGGAATGTACAAATATTACACAAAAATTACAGTACAGTGATTGCTTCCTTTGCCAATTCCCTCTCTGGAAAGTCATGAAACACCACAGTGGCATCTCTGGTATGCACAGAAACTTAAGCTTTTACCTTTACTTAACCTCATGAGCTAGTTCTGACCCAGAGTCTGTGTCGTAAGCATACTACTGTGACAAGCATTTCAAGTGAATTTAGAAATGTTGGTCACTCCTATTGTGGAAAACTTTAAAATCTTTCTGTACCACAGATACCTTCTGGAGCCTTACCTGTGTTTGAAAGTAAGGAAGAGACATTATCTTTGAAAAATAAACTAAAAATAACATCGAGTTGGTACTCTGAACTATTCTCCACATCAGCCATTACCGATTTGTCATAGTTTGGGGCCTATGGCTGTGGAGAAATTGTAGGCTGAAAGTCCAGTGCTAATGGGGCCCAAGTTCACGGGACTGGTGAGTGTCTTTGCATAACTCTGTCCCATCTGGCATGGTTATGCCCTTTTCTATCAGGGTTATGGGGTTCTCAGAGCTCACATGGGGTCTAGAGGGGTGAGCTTGGTGTTCCAATTTGGTGACAGGACTCTGGTGTCAGCTTAGCTGCTCTTTGCTCTGAAACCCTGAACAACATGTTTAGGTTCTATCTAGACCTCAATTTCCTTTTCCAAAGGGCTTTGGGAAACATTTATCATGATTTCACTGGCTAAATGCTTAGCCTACTGACGGTAGGGAACAAAATTTACATTTCTTCTCTTTCCCATGTAGTTCCTTACGTATAGCCACACATAAAGACAGAATTAGAAATATCCTATTGATTTACATTGAGCCACCAGAACCGGCCCAATGGTGGCAAATTTCCTTTATAATATCAAATAGTGATGATAATAGCAGTAGTTGTAATGGTAACAGTAGTAATCAAATGGTAGCTGCTGTAGTAGTAGTAATAGTAGGACAACTAACATTTGCCAACTGCATGACATTCCTTGAAAGGTTAGTATCTAATTTAATCTTCATAACAACCCTCTGAATTGAGTGCTATTACTGTAACCAATTTATGGCTGAGGAAACAGAGAGGAAGTATACTCAGGTTACTTAACCAAGGTCAATAATGAATAAACAATAGAACCAGGAATCACTTAAAGTTTGTTCCCAAATTAATGTCACTTAACTGCTACATAAACTGCATGGATTTGGACACTGGGGGCACTTCTAATAAATACAACCATCTCCTTATTCAATCTGTTTGACTACTGTAGAGTATTTGACACTTGCAGATTTTTCTAGTTTAGAAAACCAGGAGTTAAATAATTAAACAGTAGAGACACAGAAGTAGAGTACAATTCTACTTGACTACTTTCCTTATTACTGGCCTCCTGCTTTAGAAGAGTTTCAAAAATTGAAAAAATATAAGGCTTTCCAGCACTATTTCCTTGGTGCCCTGGGTTTATTTACACTTGCTAGGAGAACATCTAATTTACTCCCATTCACAGATTTTCGGGTTATAGTTGCTATCTAACTAAAGGTGGATTGGTAAATTAACAAACTGAAACTGCAAGCAACCCTAGACTAACTGCATTTTTGAGTAAAAGCATGAATAGCTCTTTTTATTCAGTGAGAATCAGTTCTGCCTGTGGTTCTTCACACCTGTAGGACATTATTGATCCCGCTTTCTGCTCCACCAGGTGTTTAGTCAAGTTGCCTAAAAAAACTTTTTCATCTGTCTCTATAACTGGAATACCAGAAAGGGGGCAATCTATTGGAAAAGTTCAGTAATTTTTGTAGACATCTTTTAAATCAGTAGTACTGGTCCTATGGATTGAATTGTTCCCACCCTCTCCCCCGCCCCCATGCACATGTGGAAGCCCTAACGCCCAGTGTGACTGTATTTGTAGAGAGGGCTTATAGAAGGTCATTACAGTTAAATGGGATGGTGTCCTAATCCGGTAGAATTGGCAGCCTTATAAGAAGAGGAAGAGAGCCCTTTCTCTCTCTCCCAACAAGCCTGCACCAAGGAAATGCCTTCTGAGCATGTAGCAAAAGGGTATCTCTCATATGCAAGCCAGAAAGAAAGAAGAAATCCCTCACCAGAACCCAGCCATGCTGGCACCTTGATCTCGGACTTCCAGCCTTCAGACTGTGAGAAAATAAATTTCTGTTGTTTAATACACCCAGTCTGTGATACTTTATTATCGCAGCCCAAGCAGACTAAGATAAGTGGAAAACTATTTTGTTTCCTGTGTGTATGTGTTTTTAATTCAACTTTTATTTGCTTTGCTTTCCCTTTTTTTTCTCCCTTTCTCTTGTCGCTTTTCTTTTTTTTTTTTTTTTCTTAAAATTAGGCACAATAACCTGTCCTGGAGACAGCCAAGTTAGCCTTATTTGGAGACAGGGTTTACATGACTTCCAGTCTTTTCTTCTTTGGCTATCTCTGAAGAACGTAGTATACAACTTTTATTTCTGTTTTCAGCCTTCTTCCCAGATTTCTTAAGCATGACACCTTCCATCATTCGATGTCTCTTGTCCTCCTCTGCCCAACATATTCAGACTCTGTGCTAAAGACAGAGCTGTTCTGTCTGTGCACAAGCATCTACACACTACTTTGGACTTGACTACCATGTACATAGGAGAACGGTACTCGCTCCTTGCAGACAAAAAGAAAACAAATGAAAACATTTGTCCTCTGATATGAACTGATCATGTCCCTCCAAAATTCTCATATTGAAGCCTTAACCCCCATACCTTGGAATGTTACTGTACTTGGAGGTAGGAGCCTACACTAGGTAATGAAGTTAGGCCTGATGAAGCCATCAGGGTGGGCCCTAATCCCATCTGACCAGTCCCGTTCTGAGAAGAGGAGATCAGGATTTACAGAGAGACACTAAGGCTGCGCAAACTCTGAAACAGGGCATGTGAGGAGACAGTGAGAACGTGGCCATGTGCGAGCTAAGGAGAGAGGCCTCAGGAGGAACCAAACATGCTGACACTTCAATCTTGGACTTTCAGCCTCCAGGAAGTCTGAGAAAATAAATTTGTGCTGTTTAGGCCACCTAGTCAGTGGCCTTTTGTTATGGCAGCCTGAGAAATCTAATACACCCCCTTCAAATCACTTGGAGGATTGAAAGGAGATGGGTGTCATTTTTGAGAGAAGAAGGACTTTTCAGCACCTTTGATATCACATCAGTAAACAACAATCTAAGTTAATTTTCATGGGCCAGCAGGATTTTATTCTAGTTTTGCTTAGAATCATCAAATCATGATATCCTAAGTTATTATCTACTCCAATCGCCTCATCTTATATGTGAGGACACAGAGGCACAGAAAGGAGAACTTGCCCAAAGCCCCACATTAGTTAGTAATAAAGTCTGAATAGATTTCAACTTCGACTTGCAGTGCTCTGTTTTGACTGCTGTATAAAACGTTTATCCTGTTTTGATATTTTCCCATCAAGTCAGTTGTATATTTGTTTTCTAACCTTCAAAGTCCATTTGTTTACCTTTTCAAAATACTCTGATGTTCTTTTAAGTATTTATTTTGGAATATATTTTCTCTCCCTGGGTTTACTACCTCATAAACTAAATGGTTTTCAGGGAATACGCTAACAAGTTTTTCTATTTCTTGAATCCTTTTACTTGGTTAATAAACTACAGTGGTTTGCACTTATGCTTTAAAGCTCTGTCAAAAGATGATTTTGCTTAAATAAACATACACGTTTTTCTTTACTAAATGTACTGAATTTGTAATGACAGATTTTAATTAGATTATGGTCACTGTCCTTCAATTTTCTTTACTTCTATGTTATGAGACGTCTTCTCCGCCCCCCCCCCCATACATACATAAAAGAGGGTCCCCGGCTGTTTCTATTTTTAATTCTGCTTTCCTGAGCTACAAAAGAGCTTTTGTTATACCCTCACAGGGTGTTGATGCCTTGTGAAGTATAAGGAAGGCTTTGTCAGATAGAGTCTTGGCACAACCTCAAATAAGTACTCAATCTTCATATGCTGATGCTATGTATAGACATGTGTGGTACTTTGGAGGCATTTTGAAGACCATCTCTGATCTTTTTCAAATAAGGTAGTTTAATCTCAACATCAAATTGAAGTGGGACAGAATCTCCTTTTCAATGGTTGAAAGTGGATTTTATTCAAAGGGTTATCATGATGATGAAAGCTAATGTTGCTATGGGAAACTAATTGTTTACAAAGCAATTTCACATACATGATTCCACATGCTCTTCACAGTAAGCATGTAGAAGTTGACAGCATAAATAATGTTATATTCATTTTTTTAGGTGGTCAAATAACTGACTCAAGGACAAACCACTATAGAGAATTGAAATCCAACATTTTTGTCTTTGGTCTCTTCCTTTTTACCCTCCTCTATATTCTTCCTTGCAAATTGCATCTTTATATTAGGTAGGATATTATTTTATTTACAAAGCATTTTTTCTTAGTTTCTTCTAGTGTACAAAGATAGAAATATAAGCTTGAATGAAACAACATTAATTGTAGTTCCAGTAACTAATCAGATATTTTTTGAAATCACTAGTTGCTTAACTTAACTCATTTCTGTCTTAAAATTAATTTATATTCTTGGATATAGCTTCGGTTTGTTATGATCTAGAGTTTATTAAGCCCAGTTCTGACCTCAGTGCTCTATGGCAGAAGAAATATGGCCATCACAGCATATGTGAGCCTTTCTTATTCCTCATGTGGGTCCATTTGACAATAAAATCCACTTAGAAATGTGGAAAGGGACTGATATCATAGAGGTTAATAGGTTTTCAGATATGGGTTTGGTGCTTGTCTTTCACAAGTGAGGTAAGATACCAAACCTCTCTAAAGCTCACTTTATCTAATATTTTTTAAAAAGTGAAAGTGATTATATTATCTCTATTAAGGGTTTGTTAGAAACATCTAATAAAATAATATATAACCATTGCTTAGCATAGTGTGACATCTTGCTCCCAGAAGTTCACCTTTCTAAGATCAAAGCTAAGCAAAATCATAGTTTTGCCTCCATTTGGAGATACAAACTCTTTAGCTTAATACTCAAAATCCTTCATGATCTCTATTCATGTTGCCATTCCAATTTTATCCCCCTCCACTTCCACCCAACTTTTGTTTCTGTCACACCAAAATACCACCATCCTTCGCCATCTGCTTTTCCTACCTGTATTTGTCTGCTTCTGTTGCTTATAACAAAATACATGGAACTAGGTGATTTATAAGAAAACAAAATTTATTGCTTACAGTTTCTGAGGCTGGGAAGTCCAACGTGCAGGGAACACATCTGGTGAGGGTCTTCTTGGTGGTGGCTTTACAGCAATACAGGGGTCTCACATGGCAGAAAATGGCAGAGCAGAAAGAGAGAGATAGTTCCTCATGTTCTCTCCTTGTAAAGCCCTCAGAATCATGCCCATGACCACTATTGAACCATCAATTTAATCACTTCTTCAAGGCCCCATCTTTCTAGTACCATAATAGGAATTCTCACCCTCAACAGTTACAATGGGAATTAAATTTGGGGGAACATACAACACAAGGCATTTCACCCTGGCCCCTCAAAACTCATATCCTTTTCACATACGAATACATTCATTTCATTCCCAAAGTCTTGACTTGTTTCATTTTAAAAAGCCCAAAGTCCCATTTGTGAAATCAGATCAAATTATCTACTTCCAAGATACAATGGTGGGAAAAAGACATTGTACATATTTCCACTGAAAAAGTGAGAAATAGGCCAGAAGAAAGGAGTAAAAGATCCTAAACAAATTGAAAACCCAGCAGGACAGGCATTAAATCTCGAAGCTGGCAAATCATATACCTTGATTCCATGCTTGACATCCTTTGCACTCTGGTATGGGGGTTGGGTCCCCAAGTCCTTGGACAGCTCTGCTCCTATGGCTTTGCTGCTCTTTGGCCATGTTTCAGGTCTCATAGGCTGGTGTTGCACTCTGGTAGCTCCACAATTCTGGGATCTCTCTGGTGGTCTTGCTTTCACAGCCCCAATAGGCATGGTGGTGATGGGGTTTCTCTGCTGCAACTCTGTCCCCACATTTCCTCTCTGCATTGGTCTAGTGAAGGCTGTCTGGGGTGACTCCACCTCTGAGACATATCTCATCTCACACCTTCAGGCTTTTCTACATATCCTTTGAAATTGGGGTGAAGGCCCCCAAGCCTTCACAACCTTGGCATTCTATGAGCCTGTGAAGTTAACACCACGTGGACGCTGCCAAGGCTTCCATCTTGTATTTTCTAAAACTGCAAGTTCGGCCACACCTGGGCCCAATTTAGCCACAGCTGGAGCAGCCAAAGCATCTGGGGGGCTGGTTCTTGAAGCTGGTTCCCCAGGTAGATGTGGGCAGGGAGACCATGGAGGGCGCCTCAGGCCTGTTCCCTGAGACCATTTTGTCTCTCTAGGCATCTGGGCTTGTGATGGAAGACATGACCTCCAAGATCTCTGAAATGCCTTCAACGTCTTTTTTTCTCTTCTGTTGACAATCCCTTTCTTCTACACTAATGTTAGCCAACAATCATATGCCATTGAATTGTTTTCCTGAAAATGCTGTCTGCTTTTCTACCACAAGGCCAGGCTGCAAATTTTCTAAATCTTTATTCTCTGCTTCCCTTTTAAATTCTGACTGTATCTTTGCTGCCATAACTCAGCATAGGCTATTAGAAATAGCCATGCAGCTTCCTTAAAGCTTTGCTGCTTAGAAATTTCTTCTACCAAATACCCTGGTTTAGCATCTTTAAGTTCCACATTACATAATACTTTGGGGCATGAACAGACTGCAGTCAAGTTCCTCGCCAGTTCACAGCAAGGGTAATCTTTGCCCCAGTTTCTACTAAGTCTCTTCTCATTTACATCTGAGACCTCCTTGGAGTGGTCTTTATAGTCCATGTTTTTATCAGCATTCTGCTCACCACCACTTAACCAGTCTCTAAGACATTCCAAAACATCTAGGCCTGTTCCTCCAAATTCTTCCAGCCTCTCCTCAACACCAAGTTCTAAAAACACTTAATATTTTTTAAGCATTTGTTATAAGCAACACCCCACTTCTCTGGTACCAACTTACTGTATTAGTCCATTTCTGTTGCTTATAACAAAATACACAGAACTAGGAGATTTATACGAAAACAAAATATATTGCTTGTAGTTTCAGCGGCTGGGAAGTCCAAAGTCCAGGGAACACATTAGATGAGGGTCTTCTTGGTGGTGGCTTTACTGCAATGCAGGGGTCTTACATGGCAGAAAATGGTGGAGCAGAGAGAGAGAGAGAGAGCTCCTT
>NW_007729648.1:79707-80783 GCF_000696425.1 Galeopterus variegatus | reverse complement strand
TTATCCCACTGACATTTGTTGGAAGGCCCTCTCCTGCTCCTGTAAAAGCCTTGCATTCCTTGTAAAAGCCGTGCAAAGAGTTGATTGCTTTGACCCTTTGTTCCCAAGGCACAGTCCCCTCATATCTACAGTACTTTCTCTACTTAACTGTACATTATTGCTCACACACCTGACTTTTCCATTAGACTTTAAGATTGTCAGAGAAGGTATCCCAATTGATTCATCTTTGCACTCCCAGTGTCATGTACAGTGCCAGGCAGAGTAGATACTCAATAATTGTTAGATTGAATTGAATTGGTCAATTAATCTATAAGTTATTACATAATATCTAGTATTCTATGTGTCTGGAAAATGCCTCAGATAATGAAGCTTTGTCTGTGAAATATTTAAAGTTCATCGAGTAAAAGCTTGAAAGATAAAACACTCATCAAGCTTTTGCCTAATTAATTGAAATGATCGCTATGAAGTGCTCAACATAGTGCCTGAAATAGCACAGGTGTTCAAAAACTTTAATCCTTCCACCCCACAGGAGGAAATGTGTCCAAATCTCAATGATCAGAGCAGTGCTTTCCTTTTGTGAGAATTGTTCTAAAATTGTTGAAAAAACATTTACATAAGCCATTTAAAATCAAATTTAGATAAACAGCTTGTTCAATCACTTTAATGCTGATGATTTTAATGCCCTCTGAAAATGCGTGGAAATGGACCTTCAGTTAGAAAATTTCAGTAGAATCCAGGCAATCCATATCCCAACTAGCCTACAGTCAGCTGATAATAATAAAATCAACTTTTATTTTGTTTTCAATTTGAGCTGTTTCAACCAACTAATAAATATAAGAGCACCTGTCATAGAATAAACTTAAAATATGTTTATGTAGATAGAAGTAGCTCTGTGGAGCTAGAGCTGGGGTCTGGTGCTCACAGACCCCTCAAGCCCATTCATAAGCCCTTTACACGCAGGTCTATGAGGTTGGTAACCAGCAAAAAGGTCCTTGGAGCCTTGGCTGAAGTAGGATTAGTCTTTATTCAGCACACACATGTCCGAGAACTAAGCAGTACAAAGAAAACCTCAAAAC
>NW_007729648.1:72134-79023 GCF_000696425.1 Galeopterus variegatus | reverse complement strand
AAAGGATGGTTGCAGGAATAGGTGTCTTACCTGGTTTATGATACCATACTTTATCTGCTAAGATTGTGGGATCTATAGGTTCTACATGTAACAATATAGGGGAACTCATAATTGGCCATACAAACAGAAGACCAGTAACTCTCTGACTTTGGCAGTGGTCCCACTAGATCCACCTGCCACCGTATCAGGGGCACTCTCACATGAGTTATCTGCCCAGCAGGGGCACCTGTCTGCTCATCAGGAGCACATCTGCTTATCAAGGGCATTTTTTCTCAGGTTTATGTGGCACCTGGCAAGCCATTGACCGCCCGGCCTTGCAGCCAGCATGCTGCATTCTCCAATGCAGCCACCCAGCCACATCAGCTGCTAGAGCTCTCTCCAGCTGTCTTACCTTAGCCAGCACATCAGCTTCATCATTTCCAATTCAACATGAGACCTCTGGTCTTTGCCTGCTCCCAAAAGATGAGCACCTTGGCCTGCTCCCTAATCGAAATGGAACATTTCATTTGCCTCCTCAGGAGCAATCAAAAAGTCTTTTAAATCCACTGACCATACCTTGCTACCTGTTTCCTGACATTTAGTGAAATGCTGTTCAGGTCACAATTGCTGATACAAGGCAAACAGAACTGCATTTGGCTGCCAGTCAATTTTCTTCTTATCAACCCTTGCTGCAAGTAAGTCAAGCCACATCTGCTTACAGCTCGTCTTTTTTGGTCCCTTTGGGATAAAATCCCAAGTATTTCTTAGGGGTTGGGTCTTAGCCACCTTCTGGACCTCTTTTGCTTATCTTTTCTCCTCTACTTCACCCAGGCAGGTCATTACTCCATGCATAGGATAATCAATATATGGGGATAGTATGGCCATCAGTGACCCAAAGGATGTTGATGTGGCATTTTTCAGCACTGTGTCTCTCATGCTGCCTGTAAAATCTTCATCACCTGGGCCATGGGTGTTCACATTAAAGGCGGACTGCCACATCCCCAGCTCTTCAATGATTTGGACCAGCTCAGAATACGTTTGCCATTTACTAACAATCTTGGGCAGTTCTCCAGAATTTGCTGACACGGTTCGAACAGCTGCACTCACCCATTCCAGTAAGGAGTGATCATCTGGCTCTTGTGTGTATCTGTGGCTATTCTGTAGCCGCTGCCTCAGGGACAGGCGCATGGTGATAGAGGCTAATTTTTCCATCTCTTCACCAGAGAATATAACACTATCCACCTCTAGGTCCCATAATCGCAACAGCCAAGCATCCAGGGGCTCCCCTGTTTCTGCCGAAACTGTCTCCCCAAGTCAATTAACTCAACCTGTGTATATGGGACATAGGATGTAAATTGGGTAACCTGTGGATTGCCCGGTCCCATAGGCTGCTTGTGCTTCATTTTCTGATGCACAATAGGTCATACCTGAGGATGCATGGTCTCTCCCAACTCACCACTGGGTTCATTGTCTTCCCTGGTGTGAGAAGCTGGAGTGGCCAGTCGCCACATGTCATCCTGCAGGACATTCATCCATGCTTCCAACAACTCTGCTTTCTGCTTCGAATCTTCCAGTTGCTGCACATCATCCACCAACAACTCTGCTTTCCACTTCAAATCTTGGTCAACTTGTAGCAGAGTGAGAAGCAGCCAGGCTCCAGTCAGTAGCAAAGTGGCTACTGGGCACCACATGCTCAAGGACAGTCACGTTTCCACCCCCTCTCAAGGGGCTTTCCACTTCAGTGCCTGGTCTATGCTGTCTTGCATTACAGTGAACAGCAACCAGATCCCTGTCAACAGGAAAGTGGCCACGGGACACAACATGTTCAAAAGTAGCCACATTTCCTCCTTCTCCAAGGGCTTCTCAGCTCCTGTACCTCTTCAGAATCCTGCTCCGACTATGTCAGTTGTGGAGCTAGAGCTGGGGTCTGGTGCTCACAGACCCCTCAAGCCTATTCACAAACCCATTCACATGCAGGTCTGTGAGGTAGGTAACCAGCAAAAAAGTCATTGGAACCTTGGCTGAAGTAGGAATAGTCTTTACTCAGCACACACATGTCTGAGAGCTTAGCGGCACAAAGAGAAACTCAAAACTCAACTGCTACCAGCAAAGTCCAAAGAGAAACTGAGCAGCTGCCAGCAGAGTAAACATGCTCTATGTTTAGATGCAAGATCTGCCAGCCAGCTCTGCTTCACAAACTCAAGAACACACAATAGCAATTAACTAAAAAGATACATTGGTGCACATNTCAGTTGTGGAGCTAGAGCTGGGGTCTGGTGCTCACAGACCCCTCAAGCCTATTCACAAACCCATTCACATGCAGGTCTGTGAGGTAGGTAACCAGCAAAAAAGTCATTGGAACCTTGGCTGAAGTAGGAATAGTCTTTACTCAGCACACACATGTCTGAGAGCTTAGCGGCACAAAGAGAAACTCAAAACTCAACTGCTACCAGCAAAGTCCAAAGAGAAACTGAGCAGCTGCCAGCAGAGTAAACATGCTCTATGTTTAGATGCAAGATCTGCCAGCCAGCTCTGCTTCACAAACTCAAGAACACACAATAGCAATTAACTAAAAAGATACATTGGTGCACATGCATACTAACTCCACCCACACACAACTTGTTTACAAGAAATGTGCTGTTTGACCCCCCCACCAGACCTGAGCTGAGGGATCCTGACTAAAGTATCCTATTTTTCCAAAAAGCTCCTTAGTTGTATAGATATTTTTTTTCCTCTATTTGTGGAATACAATTCAATTCTTACTAAACAAAATGTATAAGATTACATAGTTCCTTGGAGCATATTTGTTCATCACTCTTAAGTAACTAAAGATTTGATGAACTGGTTACACAGCTTTATAATTCAGGGTTCTCCAGAGAAACAGAGCCAATAAATATTTATTTATTCACTTATTATAAGGAATTGGGCTCATATGATTATAGAGGTTAATAAGTCCCAAGATCTGCATAGTAAGTTGGCAAGCTGGAGACCCAGGAGAGCTGATGTTAATGCCAGTCAAAGTCTGAATGTCTGAGAACCAGAATAGTCAACAGTGTAAGTTCTAGTCCAAAGGCCTGCAGGCTCAAGATCCAGGAAGAGCTGATGTTTGAGTTTAAGTCCAAAGGCAGGAGACAAAGCTGATGTATCAGTTTGAAAGCAGGCAGGCAGGAAAAAATAATTCTGTCTTACTTGGTCAATCTTTTTGTTCAGGCCTTCAGCTGATTGGATGACAGCCATTCACATTAGGGAGGGCCATCTGCTTTCCTCAGTCTACCAATTTAAAAGTTAATCTTACCCTAAAACACTCTTGCAGAAACAACCAGAGTATCTGACCAAATATCTGGGTACCCCGTGGCCCAGTCAAGTTGACACATTAAAATTGACTATGATATAACTCCTTTGTTGATTTTGATCAGATAACTTAACATTTAGTCAAATTGTTTTTATACTTGTGTTCCTTGTCCTGGGATTTGAAAAAACACATATAACCCTCTGCTTAGGTGTTGGTGCACAAGATGACATCATTTTAGGGAACCCATCTCAAGAGAAGAGTAGAACTTTTGAATATCAGGTTACAAAGGCCAAAGTAAAAAAAAAAAAATTTTTTTTTCCTCAATAATCCTGAAGCAAAACTGAATTTTTGTCCTTTAGAAGAACAAGTAAAAATTATTTCACCATGTTTCTTATATTCCTGAAATAAAAGTGTTAAGAGAATGAGAAAGAGATAAATGTCTGGGATTAGGATTTCTGAATCCTCTACTGGTTCCCTATTGTGAACACAACCACAAAACCTACCATTGCCACTTCCTCGCCCTATCTCTCCCAGATTGATTCATAGAACACTAGACAAAGGAATATTTTATTATTAGTCCTTTCCAAGCTTCATTTTGCATATTTAAAATTGGAATAGCATTAATTCCTACCTCATAAATTATTGTGAGAATTAAATCAGATCATCAACATGACCAAGTAAATGCTTGGTAAGGGTTAGCTATTAATATTAAAGCTAGACCTTTAATGGCAAACTTTGAATGAAACTCCTGTTAATATTTAATCTTCATTTGTATTGGTTCTATGATAATCCTACATTATTTTCATGAAATACATGTGATTTGAATCTGGGATAAGGCACTTACAAAGAAGATGACAAAGTAATGGCCTTTGGATAGAATTCAAAGGCCTATCCACTTATTCATGTATATACCTGTCCATTTATCAGTGCAACCAAATTTCCATTCATTTATTCAATACATATTTCATTTGTAACTCTATCTTGTCAAAAAACTATGTTGGTTTTGGAAATGTGTCATTGTACTTAAGTTTAACTTCATTTTCCAGAATTCCTATTCTGGTATGTATCTCATGATATAGTATGGGAAACATCGTATTCTTGTATGGGCCACAAGAGAGATTCTTGTGTGAGATCTGAAGGGTGAAAGTAAGGCAGCAGCCATTTGGTATCTCACATACATTGTCTTTCATCTGCTGGTGCACTTTGTTGGTGTAAGACGGTGAGACCTGCAACTACTTCCCTTTCACCTAAATCCAACTTCAGCTGCTCTACCTTCTAGACCAGGTGTGTGTGTGTTTAGTGTTAAATGGCCCTGGCTTCTGTAGGGCACCCATACCATAAAGGTCAAAGTCAAAAAGAACTTATGTGGGTTTTAGCCTGTCCTCATGTTCTCCAGCTCTTGTTTGTGATTTCTAGCTTATTCTCGTTCTCCACAACCATATGTATCTTCCGTTCCCAATTGCATGCCATGCAGACTTCAAGCTCTAGCATCAGAAATGAATTCAATATTCTTACAGAAACTGCTTAACTTGCTCCCACAATTACACATGTTCAAATTCCAGTAACAACATTTTAATATAACTATACAGTAAATTTTAGAGGTTCTGCTTTTGATTGAATCTTGACTGATACAGAAACTTAGTCTGAGGTCTGCCATTAACAGTGTTAAATACTGAATCATCTCCTTTTGTAGGTGAAAAACAACACTGGAATTTATTCTAAATGAACTCACTTGAACATGCCATTCTCTGAATCAGAGGAAATATATTTTATTGTGTGATTCAGAAATACTTTACTTGACCTATTTTTTTTTTTTTTTGCTTATTTTTATCCCCTATGCACTGTAACTCTTAAAATTGGTGATTCCTTCTTTTGAACTGGCTTTTAAAATGTGTATTTTCACATTTTTCTTAACCTTTTGACTAGCTTTGAAACTTATGAATATTTAGCTGGTGGCTTTTTTTTTTTAACCCTTAAATTGCATCTTCTCTGATTTGCTCATCTGCTTCCAAGTGTACTTTATCCTCTTATTGCACTTAAATCTATTTGCTACATTTAATTACTTCTGGGGTAAAAATGGGGTATAGGTAATAAGTGGAAATGAATGTTAAATACTTTCTTCAGTTCAACACTTGTTTTAGTAAAGGGACTTATGTAAATACAAATTTTAAGTTAACTATTAAGGGGAACATAGAAGTTTTCCAATTTCTTACAAATATGACATTGTAAACTTTCAAGGGCAGAACCCAAACTAATAAAGTAAAACTGATGTTATAGTATACTCAAGAACGTATGGATGTTTAACTAAACATGAATTATGCTCAACTATTTCTGTACTCAGTAATCTATCATTCATTCATTCATTTCTTAATTGCTTTATTTAACTGAATGGAATCAAATATCTAGTATTAGGGAAGAACAATGTTAGATGCTGGAAATAAAGTTTTTCTACATATAGGTAATGAGGAAAACAAATGAAAAGCAACAACACAAAAAGTACAACACACCGTGCGTTAAGCATTATGCGAGAGAGAAGTACAGAGAACAGAGACTGAGGGTGAGATATTCTTAACCCAGGTTGGAAAAAACTCAACTCAGAACAGTGTTGTCAGGAAAAGTCTATCAGGGATAAAACCAGAACTAAGTTTGGAAGAGAGTGAATGAGTAGGAAGGAATCGAAAGATGTTGCAGAGAGGCAGTTAGAGGCATGAAGATAGTGTGCCTTTTGAGAACTGCAAACAGATATGAGTGTGGCTGAATGTTAAAATATGCAGGCAGATGACAGGGAGGGTTTTGTGAGCACAGAATGTGTCCTGCCAACAAGTTTGGGCTTTATCCCAAGAGAAAATAGAGTTCCAAAAGTATTTTTTAAATGGGAGAATAATAATATCACATTTAAGTTTGACATCTCCACATGTATACCTAATAATCATCTCAAATTCAACATGTGTCAAAAAGACCCATCCTTTCCTTCTGAAGATCACTCTTCCCCCAGGCTTCTCCATCTCAATAACAGCGATGCAATCTATTGAGTGCTTGAGCCAAAAATTTAGGCATCTTCCCTATTTTTTTCCCTTTTTCTTGCATTTCACATTCAATTCATCAGCCAATACACTGACCATATCTCCTAAACATATTCTGAATTCATCCACTCCTCTCCATAACCACTCCTGGTAATATAAACTAAGTCTTGTTTCTTTGTTCTCTGAAATAGCATTCTAAATAATTTAGACTACCTATCCAGTTTTCCTTTGCTTCATAGGTATTTTAATTCTCTGCATAAGATCTGTTATTCTCTGACAGTATATTTTTCTTGCTTATTTTTAAATATCTCCTTCTTGAATGGAAATTCCCTGACACTAAAAACTGGTCTTATTCGCTAACACATAGAACAATGTCCAACAAATAGAGTTCATTTAAGAAATTTGTGTTGCATTAATCAATGAATATGTAAGAATCTTCATTCTGATGACTGTGTAAAGTGTGATTTAGGGAGAGGCAAGCCTAGAGACAAGAGTGATTTAAAAGGCTTTTTAGCAAAGGCTGATGCTTTTGCCACTACACTGGTTTCTTTTTTTTTTTCTTTTTTTTTTTTTTTTTTTCTTTTTTGAGACCGGC
>NW_007729648.1:69278-70280 GCF_000696425.1 Galeopterus variegatus | reverse complement strand
CCTCCAGGCCTCAGGTATCCTACAAATTGCAATAAATTTAAAACAAGTAGAAATCCTTTTTTTAAAGAGTGAACTCTGGTGTTAAAACATTCTTGGTGAAATTTAAAGCATGACAGGGAACAATGGAAAAATATTTAGATATTCAGAGATTTAGGAGATAATTTTAAAAATAAACCTTCTTATCCTGGATATCCCTACCAGATTACCTGGTAGATACATGACTATGGTGTTATCTTGGCTGGCACAAGGACAAGAGCACCCATCCTTGTGTTTCCTAGCCCCAGGGAGATTCAGCTACTAAAGGTCTCCAGACCTGACTCCATCCAGTGCTTCAGCCTATCTCATCAAACAAGGTCTGAGAGTGATGATCTTAGTCCAGCAGACAATCTTCAAACCCCTCATGAACATGTGCTTGACCAAGCTGTGGCCTGACTCTCTTGTCCTGGTTCTGACTGCTGTCTCTGTATGATTGTCTCATTTTTGGATTGATACTTCCATTTTTATCCAGGTGAGGAGCCTTGCCCTGAGGTATACCCTGCTTGTTTGCAGCTCTGACAATGTGACAAAATCTTGTTAGTCTTTGTCAGGGGCACTGATGAAGTGAATGTGGTATGTGAAAGGTGTCCCTATATTTTAGCTTCTAACTTGCTTAAAACTAGATGGATTCTATTGTAACCCAATTTTAGGATTCCACTGAGTATAAATATACCACTACATGGAGGCACCTGCCGCTGTGCTCATCCATTTTAATAATTACTCTAAAGGAAACATAAACAAGACTTATTGCCAAAGCTGTCAAAGACATTGTGATGTGGATGCTATTAATGAGCAGGCAAACTAACTATAGATACATATAAACATACATATTACTGTAGTGTATTTTCATCATAGATAATCTCCTATTCAGATTTTACTAATTAAAACAGATGGCTAGAGAAAACAACTTAGGAGGATATTGTCCAAAATGTAAGACTGAGAGAGGGCAAACAAAGGCACATGTTC
>NW_007729648.1:62835-67740 GCF_000696425.1 Galeopterus variegatus | reverse complement strand
AACTGTTTACCACTACCTCTTTCATAAAATTTTCATCTTATTTTGCTTTAACAACACCATTACTTCCATTCTCCTTTTACTCATATTTCTTCTCAGTTTATTCTTTGTTAAACCACATCTTAAATATTTATGTTACCCATGCTCTTTAATTCAGTCTCTTTGTTACTCATCAATGAAACATGGTTTCAAGATGCTTAGCTAGCATAAGGGAATACATAATCTGTAGCTATGACATCCACTCCATCATTAATTAATTAATTCATTAATTCACTAAATCTTTAATGAAATGGTCTTTTCTATACATGATAATTCCCGATTCAACATGTGGCCTCATTATTCTACCACTGCATCTAGAAAAATAATTAGGATTAAAAGTATCAGCAGAAGTAGATGCATACTACAATTCAATGGCTGACAAATAATAGAAACCACTCTACTCAACTTAGGAAGCAAAAGAAAAGAAAAAAGATTAATTGGAGAAATAGTGTGGCAGCTTAAAAATCCAAGTGTAGGGAGGTAGTTGAGCTTTGGGAACAAATTAGGACCAGATATTCAAATGTCACTGTTTCTGTCACTTTGTATTAGTGGGACTGTTGNAAATTAGGACCAGATATTCAAATGTCACTGTTTCTGTCACTTTGTATTAGTGGGACTGTTGCCACAATAATACTGCATATATATTTTTTCAAGAGCGCATACAAAAAGAATTTATTTTTCTTGCTCATAGGTCTATAGGTTAGCATGGGAAGCTTGCTTCGGGCTATGGCTTGGCTGGGCATGGCTGGGCTTCCCTCCAGGTTGAGGATTAGATTTAGAAATTATTTGTGTGCTTTCTCATTCTTCTTTGACTAAAAGATAGCTGGAGAATGTGCTTCTCATATTGAAGCCCAGGAGTATATAAGTCTGAGCAGAAATAAGCAATGTCTATTACAGCCTCAGCCAGCAACTGACTTACTGAACTAAGATCTACGTTCCACTGATCAAAACAAGTCACATGGCCAAGTCCTACATCAGTGGGACAAGGAAATATACTCTACCTCAAGTGAGAGGTACTATAAAGCCATCTAACAAAGGGGTACTCATAAAGAATTGGGGAAGAATGATCCAATCCACCATACTCCCTCATGCTGTCTATTCATCATGAATTATATATAATAATTAAGGGCATTAAAGACCACTCAGTCTCCCAGGCTAACAGCCTCAGACATTCCTTTGACATATCTGTATCCATAATTCCCTATATCTAGTCAATCACAAAGTTTCCCATATTCTTTTCTCTCACCTCCATCCCTTCTTTCATTTTTATGGCCATTGCTTGACTTTAGATTTTATTGCCTTTATATTATTACTTAAATTTATGTTATCTCATAGTAATATAAATATAACATGTATATAATTTAAATGTAAATGTTACTTATAAAGAACCACTATACCCTCTGAACTGGTTGTCCTGACCACAGCTTCTCCATACTGTTGTGGAGTGTCTCCATCGCACTAGAGTTTCACGTTTCACTCTTGAGAGGACAATTCTGGGATTCTACTCCTCATCTGAAAGATCTTTAATTATTTCTCATTTTCAGAAATTAAAATTCCTTAGTGTGGAATAGAAGTTCTTTTATAGTTTTCTCCCAACTTATTTTTTAAGTTTAGTTTTCTTCAGTCACCCAGCATGAACTCAGATTCCATATACAAAAAACTACTAGCCATCCCTGTATAATTCTGTGTATTTGTATAGGAATGTCACCTTTAGGTCTTCCTATTACATACCTCTTAAATCTCTGCTTGTGATTTCTTCTTCAGGCCCAACCTGAAATTTCACTTCTTCTGGGAACCCTTACCTGAGGTAGTCCTTCCTTCTTTGGTCCCACCACGATACTTCGTGTATCTAACATATTATTTGCCACGTTACCTGAAAGCTTAGTAGTAAGTATTTTATATACCATATTTTCTTATCCCTGCTTTAAATCTATGAGGTGGGCATTATTATCTCCACTTTACTGATGAATAAATCAGGGTTCAGAAAATTCAAATAACTTAACCAAGGTGTAGTAGATTGATTTATGTCCCCCCAAAACTCATTGGAGCTTGAATTGTGTCCCCTGAGTTTTGTGTATTAGAAAATTAGTCCCCACCGTAACTGTTAAGAGGTTGGGAAATCCTGTTATGGTAATTGAAAGGTAGTAATTGAAGAGGTGACTGGATTGTTGGATCATGCAGAAGTGAATGGATTAAAAATGGTGGTCGGGGTGTGGTTCTGGGGGCTTTAAAAGAAGAGGAGAGTCTGTCCTTGTCTCTCTCTGCTCTCTCTGCTTCCACCATCTTGCAATGTGAGACCCCTGGGTCACTTTTGCCACCACCAAATGGACTTTGGACTTCCCAGCTTCAGAAACTGTAAGCAATAAATGTCATTTTTCTTTATAAATTACAGTTCCAAGTATTTTGTTATGAGCAAGAAAAAAATAGACTAATACGCAAGGTTAATGTGCTTAGTAAGGGAAAAGAACAAGCATTTTTCACCCCATGAAATGAGTTTTCAGATGCTACACTACAATATTTCATAATGCATAATTACAGATTTATATGTCTATCTATTTTTCTACTGCTGTGAGTTAATCAAAACAGGGACTTAGTTTTATTCATTTTTGTGTTATAAGCCAGTACTCTTTTCCCCAAATATCTGTTGAACAAATTAAAGCATGAATAACTAAGAACTAAAGTGAAGTAGAGTAGAACTGACTGTCCAATGACAGATACCTGGGAGCATAGTAAAAAACAAACAAAACAACAACAACAAAGAGAGAATTATAGAGAAAAAATCTGGAGTTAGAAACAGAAGAATGGAGTGAACTTAGAGGGGGAGAAATTGTAGGCTTTTTCTAATGGATGCCAAGGGAAATTGCCTTATAAATCCAAAGCTGTGCCCTCCAGAATTTCCAACAACCTAAAGAAGGAAATGTCAGTGTAGTATAGTAGATATTTAATTTTATTTTCTTCCTGTTGTACAAATGACTCTGTGCTGCTTTGAGAGAGAAAGTGTTTACTTTTACTTTTTGCATAATTTCCTGGGGAAAACTGCTGTTTATGGTGGGGAAGGGGAGTGATGGGAAACTTCAAAATTGGCATTATTATGCAGAACATCTTGAGACTGCTGTAAATACATCATAAAGTGCTTTTCTTTTTAGAGGTCTAATACCTATTCCTCAGACTATAATTATACACATAAACCCTTTAAGGCACTTTCTTGTCATCTCCACCTGAATGTTCTATCTTGTTTTATCTGTGATTTTTTCTTCAGCTTTATTAGTTTAAAGGGCCCTTGGCTACTCTCTAATGAGAGAAAACCAGCTTTCTGTAGCCTAGGTCACCCTCTATTGCTTGGAGGTAGAAAGAAGGAAGTTCATTGGGAGGTAAAAAATTAAAAAACAACAACAACAACAACAATAAAAACCCAAAAAAGAATACACCTGGCAGACTGAATCTCCTCAACTTTTTTTTTGTAACTGCCAAAATCAAGAACAACTTGCCTGATAGTGAATTTTATTTTTTGCTTGACAAAAAGTAAAGGAAAAAAAAAAAAAAAAAAAAAAAAAAAAAATACACCTGGCAGACTGAATCTCCTCAACTTTTTTTTTGTAACTGCCAAAATCAAGAACAACTTGCCTGATAGTGAATTTTATTTTTTGCTTGACAAAAAGTAAAGAAAAAAAAAAAAAAAAAAAAAGCACTACTCTACAATATTTCCCCTTGGGGAACTAGCCTTATCTGGGTGTTCTTCATCTCTCCTGTGATCTCTAAATGCTGACAAATCTGCTAAATAACAAGCCCTGGTCTTCCTTCTGGACCCCCAAGTTCTCTCCTTACAGCAGTTGGCCTGGGGCGAGGTTTTTCAATCAGTGTCAGCTTCTAGCCAGCAGCTTCCATCCTACTGCAAAATTTATGGAGCATGCTGATGAGAACAATGTGGCTCCCTGGGAAGATGACTGGGAACTGGCAGAGGAGTTTTGTAGGTCTGAACTCGGCAGCTGGGCCACTGATTGTTCCTTCATCTGCTTGGACTTCAAAAGGTTGCATGCCTTGTTATCCGTTTTGCACCCCTAACCAAAACCTACTTTAGGAGTGCTTCTTAGAATACATTAGAATATTTTGCAGAGATCACTTTTATCTAAGCTTCAAGTTTCTGGGGTGATAGGGGAGAGAAAGGAGTGATGTGTTTGACTGGTTAGTTATCTGATCTGTCTCCATTGCAAGTGACCAGAAGGTAAAAGAAAGAATGGGTTGTATTAAACGGTAGCTGTAGCATCTGGCACGGTGCCTACCGTACGCTATACACTAAATGAGTAGTTGGAGAGGAAATCGAGTGTAGACTATGAAACACGGTGCCTACCGTACGCTATACACTAAATGAGTAGTTGGAGAGGAAATCGAGTGTAGACTATGAAACACGGTGCCTACCGTACGCTATACACTAAATGAGTAGTTGGAGAGGAAATCGAGTGTAGACTATGAAGCTAGATTGCCTGGATTTAAATCCTGGCTCTATTTCTCATCAGCTGCATGAACACTAGTAGTTACTTAACCTGTGGTTACTTCAGTTTTCTCATCTACAGCATAGGGACTGTCTAAACATTATGTGAGAAAAAGCATGTACATTCTTATAAGTATATCTGCCACATAGCCAGTGCTTAATTAATGTTAGTTATTTGTTGAAAAAGAACATAAATAAGTAGAAAAAATAATGCTAGCCACTTTCAACATTCATTTTTCCTAATTCTTTAAATAATATCTGAGATATGGATGAAAATAGCCACACTTTTTCATAGCTATTGCATTCCGGAAAGTGACCTAAGAGAAAAAAGATCTGTGTGTTACTGTATATATGTATATATCACATATTGTATACTATAT
>NW_007729648.1:47551-62355 GCF_000696425.1 Galeopterus variegatus | reverse complement strand
TGGGCCAAAATAGTCTCCTCCAAGCAGCACATTCTGACCTACTGAAACAGCATGAAGGTGGAAACCATTTGAATGTAAACGTAAGACAGGTGGGAGTGATGATGAAGGAGTTTACCTTCTAATTTTCCTGGCTCATACTGTCACTCAGTGTGAGCTTGCATCTCAGTTTTCAGTTGGTTTATTTAAGTGCAGTTCTTCCCAAAAAGAAGCTGATGGAAAACCATGAGAGTTATTAGTCATTTTCACTTATAGGTACAAAAAACAAGTCTAAGAGATTTGTTAGATGTGTCCTGATGCAGTCAGTTCCAATTAGGGACAGGATTTGGTGAAATTATAAATCAAAAGTAGCCATTCAAAAATGGTGGGAAAAGTTTGGATCAGATAGAGTTGGATATGATTCTTGCTATAGAATGAATGTTTGTGTCCCCCTCAAGTTCATATGCTGAAATCCTAAGCCCTCTAATGTAATGACATTAGGAGGTGAGGCCTTTGGAAGCGATTAGGTCATGAGGGAAGAACTCTCATGAATGGGACCAGTGCCATTATGAAAGATGCCCCCAGAGAGTTCCCTTGCCCCTTCCACCACGTGAGGACAGAGTGACAGGGCATCATCCTTGAACCAGAAAGCAGACCCTCACCAGATGCCAAATCTGCCTCCAATTCCTTGATCTTGGATTTCCCAGCCTCCAGAACTGTGAGAAATTAATTTCTATTGTTTACAAGATATCCAGTCTATGGTATTTTTGTTAGAGCCTGAACGAACTAAAATAATTCTTAACTTCACCACTTGCTAGCTGGTGATCCCAAAGTTGTAGATATCTGAGTTTCTTCATTTATATTTAGACACCTCAGTATTATCTCTCTGAGCCTCAGTTTCTATATGGGGATAATTAGACCTCCTTACTGTTGGTATTAAAAAATATTTAAATTACTTCAACTTGGAATATTTTATAGGAATTTTATATTTTTTAGTGATCTAGATCCTATCACTAATACAGTAATTGATTGTAATTGTCAAAGCATAGCCCAAGTTTCGATGAGGTTAAAAATAGCATAGGTTTAGTAGGTCAGAGTAAGTGGACCCCAATTTTAGGCTTTATTTACTAGTTCAATAATCTAGCCCAAGTTAATAGATGAATATTAGAGTCTCAGTTTTCTCACTGGTAAATAGCATATACTGAACCTGAGGCTTTGCTAAGCTATCTAGATAGTGTTCAATAGGCATTAGTTTTTTCATTTCCTTCTTAAAATAGGAATTTGCTGTTTTTCTGTTTTGCTTGAAGCAGAGGAAATGAAATCCTAAGACATTGACTTACATGTATCACAGTTTTGTGCTTTTGCATCTTTTTCTTCTACCTAGAATATTATTTTTTTTCTTTCTTCTCTACCTGGTACACCTTATTTTTTATTTAATACCCATCTTAAATATCACATGTCTGAAATAATACTCATCTCTTTTAATGTTAATATAATGAACTAACATTTTTGAGAACATACTCTATCAGACATCAATGTAGCCATTTGCAGGAATTATTCTGTTCAGTCCTCACAACACCTTGTATTTTGAGTATCTCCTTGAGATTGGAGAAGTTAAGTGATGGATCACACCACTCGTATGTCATGGAGAAGTAGTGGATCTCAGATTCTAACCCACATTTATATATTCCTAAAGTCCTAAGCAAAATTTTTTTCTCTACTCTTTTTTTTTCTCCCAAATGACTATGTACTCATCTTTCTTTTAACATGTGTGCAAATTTGGTGGAATCATTTTCACAAGCTGTCTTTTCTATTAAACAGTGACTATCTCAGATGCAGGGGCCTTGATTTGTTCAGCATTGCATTCTTGCTCCTGCAGCACTGTCTGGCAGATATTAGATATTCAATTAATTCCTGAGTTAACATGTGCTCCAAACATTGACACTGAGTTTCCAAATAATCAATTTATCATAAAATATAGTTATTAGCAAAGCGATGCTTAGCAGGATATAATCTTTCCTGTATCATTCAGAAGATTCTACAGGACAAAGAAGTACTTTAGGAGAAACACATCATTATAAATATTAGTTATCAACAACCAGTAAGGGTAAAAACATGTTTTGTTTAAAGTAATACCTTTCCTGTAATTGTCTGTACATTTCCCAGTAATCTAGTGATAGCCACATTTCTTGGCAGCTGTTAGTATTTAAAATCTCAGTATGGGCCACGCAGACTTACGCACATTATTCATCAGTCTCTCCAGTAAAATATTTGTAGAGAGACTGACAGAAAGATCATTTGGGGGATTTATGTAGATAACTTGAAGTTAAAAAGCTACATAGTCTAGTATCCTAGTGTTCTACAGATAATTAATTAAGTCAAATTAATGAGGGAGCCAGATTTTTCCCATTAATGTTAGCAATTTAAAACTTTAAAAATAACACCTTTTCCAACCATATATAGAAGATGCAAAATTAACTGACCTCATTTGATTGGTTATCTATTTTTGTAGGTCCCTGAAGTAGCAAACAATTACTCTTGTCAGTTTTTGTTACAGTCTTGGAAAGATCTAGGACAACCTTTTTTATTTTCTTCTTTTCTCATCATGTTTAAATGCAGACAACAAGGACACTTCACAGGCTTATGCCAAAGACATCAATCGTTTTTTAATGAGGCCATAACCCTGAGCAGGTCATGGAATATTAAAAATAAATGAACATATTGCTGTCACTGGGGATTGTACTCTCTGGGCTGAAGGGTATTGATAAGGAAACATAATACTAGGACACAAAACACTGAACTGACTACATTTCAAAAGGCTGTTAATTAGCAGACGCTCTAGGAATGGCCCTCGCCCATGTCCTCGACACACTCTAGTTATGTCTGGGTAAGGGAGAACCATGAGCTGCTTTTCTCAATAGAGGACCAATTGGCTTAGACACATGACCAAGCTTTATCTGCACAATCAATTGGGAGAATTAAAAGATCAGTCTTTCAATAGAAAAGATTTCCCTTTTCATGGTCCTGTCTAGCAAGGAGATTATCCTCATAAATGAGCCAGCATGAGAGCAATAGTTTGTGAGGACCTAGACAGGATCAGTGAGAATACTGAGGGAAAGGGAGAGCTGAAAGTGAAGGTAGGGTGTTACTAGAATGACATTTAGGCTCTTCACCTCTAGCTCCTCCTCTGCCCCTGTAACTTCATCTTCTACTGCTCACTACCACACAACGAGTGTAGAAGCAAGATAGATCTCCCTTATTTCCTGTTTACACCTGCTCTGTAACCTGCAGGCCATGATATATGTTGTTGACTTCACCTGGAACAGCCTTCTGGTTTACCCTCCTGAATGACACCTAGTCATGACTCAAGTCTCAGTTCATGTGCCACCACTTCTGTGAAGCCCTCCTAACTCCTTCCATCAGGCAGTGCTGGCCCATCGTGGAGATCTGTGGCAAACATGGTTATAACAGTCCATGAATTTTCAATAACAAGGAGCTGTCTCCAGGAAGCAGCTTCCCAAGCAGGGACTGCAATTTCCAGATTTCCTGTCATCTAGGTGGATTCCTTAACTAGTTTTGTTGTGACCTGTGGACAGAAATAAAGTGTGCTACTTTTAGGTTAAGTTGTTTAAGAAGTGGTTGTGTCCTTTTCCCACATCCTCCAGCTGAATACAAATACTGAAAGACCACAGAGGATAGCTGAGGAAGAAGAGACTGAAAAACACACAAAGAAAAAAATACCTTTCTGCAATCTGGGATCATCTACATTCAAGCTATTGAACTTTGGGACTGATTAATTTTACCAACTAGAGTCTCTCTTAATAATGTAATATCTAAGACATGGTTCAATATATTGGCTCTGTGCTATAGAAACTACATTTTTAAATTAACTAATTATAGTATGATACAATTTGCATCTCCTTTCCTATTACACTTAGGAAAAATGTGTGGTCACCTTTGTAGATCAACTGCCTAGCAAACTGGTCACACCTTAATACGGACACATTAAAATAGTAATGATGATTCATAACTACTTTTTAATGAGCACCTTCTGTGCACAGTAACGTATGTTATCTCCTTTAATCTGCAACAACCATGTGGTGAGTACTAATATCTGTGTTTTGCAGTTGGTCATAATTGTTTATTCACTCAAGTATATGATGATTACTGATTCTGTACCATACATTTTGCAAGGAGCTCGAGAAAAAGCTTTTTGCAAGGAGCTAGAGAAAAAGCTATGAAAAAAACAAACATGTTTTTGTTCTTTCAAACCCTATAGTCAGTATAGTGCATTCATTTCCAAATTTTATCTTCCATGTCACTGGGGAAGCTTTTAAAAAATACACATCCTCACCGATCTATGAGTCCTTGGTCACACTGTCACACACACAGTAGTGCTGGAATGTTAACCAAATCTTTCTACTTCAAAGCCAGTGCTTTTTTCAGAATTAAAGAATTATCAAGTTGTCTTATGTTCCATGAAGAACATTGATTGTGAGATCAGTGGATTTTACTTTTTTGCTGTCATAATTTGTTCCAAAATTATTTTTTGTTCCAAAAATGGTATGAAATAATTGCTGTATATTGATGTACTGAGAAGAGTTCTTAGTGCATTTTTCTTGATGTCTGATAAACCAATTTATTATCTGAATTCCAGTTGCATTCTTTTTATGTAAATGGAATTTTGCAGATAACCTTCATGTCTACAAACTAAAAAGTGGTATAATACTTGATTTCTTTTTTGCTCATGTCTGTACAAACTAGTAATGCTGTTCTTACAACCATGTAACAATCCTCCTTTTTCTTGGAGTCTGAAATTCAATTGTTCAATAGTTAAAATTCATTCATACATTATGGATGATACTAGTTTGGAGCTAAGCTTCCTTTCTGACTTTGTTTGCATGGTAGCTGAATTTCTCTGTGAGCGTAACTCTTATCAATACCCGTCCACGGAAACTAGCTTGAAGAATAATTGAGAGTGCATTTGGGCAGTACCAAAACAAAGCTTTTTGTACTTTCTGAATAAATTTCAAGGAATGCATAGCAAATATCTCATTCAGTAAATGCGTTTATACAGTAGGGTAGACTACAAATGCTGGGTCTTTTGTCAAAAAGCAGTGAATGTGGCTCTAGGAGCTGCTATTCCCCAGGAGAAGCTATATAGAATAATTGTTATGAGCACAGGTAGCTCAATGACTTCTCTCACTGTGCAAAGAATGAAAATTATCCCTGATCATTAGGAGACTTATATATGATAATGAATGTATAGTTCCTAGCTACAGTGACTGGTGCATATGTTCTCAGCAAATGTTAATTTTGAATATTATCCTATGATACATTGTAAAAATGTAATTTTCTACTTAATCTGAAAAATGTCTGTAGGGTTGAGCAATTTGTAGGACTCCTACTATTGAACACCAACTTTCAAATTTTCCTAAGTCCTCTTACCAGAGTTTCTGAGTTTTGCTTGGTTCACACGCGGTTGCCATGAACAGAATTTTCCCCAGGTAGAATTACAGCTGGCAGTGCTTGAGCATCTGCTGCACAGCAAGGCGAGAGAGATGAGCTTCTCTTCAGATTTCATTTCATTCATAATTCTTATTTTAATATCATCTGTAACAATGTTTCTATTAATCATTTGCATCAACTTGCAAGAAAAATTATTTGACATATTTTCTCTTTGCTCTCTTTTTCCCGTACCAACCTCACATGTAGACACAACCTATATCTGTTAGAAAACTGATCTGAGAACTAACAATGAGAAGTGAATTGGGTTTTAAATGGAAAATATGGAATTATATTACTAAATGCAATTGAACTTCAAGCAGAAAAATAGATGTTCTGATCTCTTTTGCAATTTGGCAAAATGGGACTGACTCTACTTCCAGTTTTTGTATTCTCCCCAACAATTCTTTTCTCCACGAATCATAGCAAAGACATGAGATTATTAAAGCAGAGACAAAAACTCTCCCATTTGGCTGTACTTTGTTGTAAAACTGTTTTGCTTTACTTTGTTTTTTGGTCATTAATATTTTAGAAATATTTATATTTGCTTTTTTTCGTGTTCAGAAGACTAAATGTGGGCTTAGGGTTTTATGCAAAGAGAATACTAACTTTTTGATATTTAACCAAAGTTTAACAAATCTATCTGGATTATTCATATATTGTGATTACACTGAAAAACTGTTCAGATGCAGATTCTCCTTCAATGTTTAAGTGCCTCAGGGCTACAAATAAAGCCACAACATTTAATCTGAATGCTTTTGGAATAAGATAGAAAATGACAAATTTACCTCCTGAAAACAACCAAAATCAAAACTCTCTTCTGTCATCTCTACAAAGACAGAAAATAAAGACAACAATAAAATACACTGACACATATTTGTAACTCAAAAATCATAATCTATGATGGCTCTTATCAACAAAAAAAAGTACACATGTCCTTTTTTTTCTTTATCCATTTATTTCTAGTGCAATTTACTTAGGATTCGTCATACACTTTGATAGAGTTTGGATGTGTTGTCCCCTCCAAAACTCATGTGGAAATTTGATCCCCAATGTGGCAGTGTTGGAAACTGATTGAGTCATGGGGGCAGACCTCTCATAAATGGATTAATGCTCTCTCTGGGGGGTGGGGGTCCTGAGTGAGTTCTTGCTCTATTAGTTCCTGCGAGAGCTCGTTTCTTAAAAAGACCCTGGCACCTCCTCTCTCTCTTCTTCTCGCCATGTGATCTGCTTGTACCCGCCGGATGCCTGCCACTTTCCACCATGAGTAGAAGCAGCCTGAGGCCTGTGCCTGACACAGCTGTCCCGGAATTGTAAGCCAAAAAACCTCTGTTCTTTATAAGTTACCCAGTCTCAGGTATTTCTGTTATAGCAACACAAATGGACTAACACACACTTTCACAAATTTCTAATTTCCAGTGGAACATTCATTTATCTACCTTAAACTATGGAACCCTTGGCATGGTCTCTATGCCTATCTGCATAAACTGTGACTGTATTCTACAAAATATGTGACTCTTTTTTTTTTTTTTTGACGTTTGACATTGTCATTTGTCTCCAAACATTTTCTTTGACTTACACATTTTCTTATTTTTTGCCACCCTTTTTTTACTCTTAAGAAACTTATATCTATCTTACAATTGTGTTTGAATCTTTTCCACTAATTTTCCTGACTTTAATTTCTCCCTTTTGCCCATCCTATTCAATTGTAACAAATAAATTCCTTAGTCATTCCTTTCTCACTTCTCTGCTCAAAAGTCTATTTCTTCCCAATACCTGTTTCTTCTGCAGCCTTCCAAGAACTTATTTAATGGCAATTTTTACTTCTCTATTGTTTCAGTAAAACATTTTATAGTCATCCTTAATTCTCTTTTCTCACATCTGCTTGCACATCATTCAATCAGATGATCATTTTTGCTTTGCATTAATTGTGTTGAGAAGCCAAACTATTTTCACTCCTTCACTGCCACCTTCCTGTGGATTAAGCTTCATTTGTCTACAGCTGCACAGATTACTCCAAATTACTCTGAAACCTTGTGACTTAAAGCAATATTTTATTTCTCTCCCTTGCTTTGGGTCAAGGTGGCTAGCTGAATGGTTCTCAATGAGGTCTCATTCACAGTCAGATGGTACATGAAATTGGATGTCCAATATAGCATACTCACTTGGCTGGAAGCTGATGCTGGCTGTTGACTGGAGCTCAACTGAGCCTGTCAACTGGACCATTTACATATGGCCTTTCCATATAGCTTGGGTTTCTCACAGCATGGTAACTAGATTCTGAGTTGGAGCTTCCCAAGAGTAAGCTTTTAGAGACTTAGCTCCAAGCTGCCAGACTTCTTATGAAGTTCTTCTTCTACTTCCGTTTTATCTTAGTCAAGCAAGTCATTAATTCCACCCCAGATTCAAGTGAAGGGGAATGAGACTCCCCCTCTTAATGTTGAAGAGCTGCATGTGCATTATATGGGGAGGGCAGGAATTGGTGGAAGTGACCTTGGAGACTCTTGGTCATAGCCTCTTGCTGCTCTCCTTGTTTCTCTATTTGCCCTTCTTTATTAATGCTGAACCATTAAGAGTAATCCATTCCAAATAGGTCAGATTACATTAGTCTTCTGCTCAAAACCCGGCAATGGTTTCCCATCTTACTTAAAGGACAAAGTTTTCATAATGACCTATAAAACCACTCACAATTTAGCTCCCTGTTAGCCTTATTTTCTACACCCATCTCCATTGCTACTCTTTTTTAGCTACACTGGCTTCCTCATAGTTTTTCTTAACACTCCAAGTATTTTCCTGACCTAGAGCATTTTCACTGGCTATTCTCATTGCCTGAAATGCTCTTCAGTCAGATATTTACATGGTTATGTCTCTCATCTGTTTCAAGCCTTTGTTTAAATATCAGCTTCTCAATAACCTGAATATCCAATTTAGAATTACAACTCCTTCCCAGTTTAGGACTTCTAGTCTAAGTCAAGAAGCTTCCTTCTCTTCTGCTTTAATAGGGAGCTTGATTTGTTGAATAGTCTGGTGTATTCTTGCTCCTCTATGATTCATTGGAGGTGAGTTTTGGAGAACAATAATTTTGGTTTGGTTTTGGACAATGTTTCATTTTTTGGCAGTGTATATACCTGAAATGTGTCCTGAATTACCTGTATCTGTCTTAGGCTGTTCCCTCACTGAATAGCTGCATCAGAATTGCCACACCTTAAGAGACTTAGCTTTATCACAGCAACCTATTCTACATTAGTCATATACCTCCTTTCCCCCACTGATTTGTTCTTTCTCTTCCCGGTATAAGTAATGGCCTCTGTCCTTTTCAGCATTTTACTTACTTTCAAATTTCTTCCCATCTTCTATTCCTGCTTAACCTCTTTCATGTATCCATGCTCCAGATTCTTACTGTGAATATATTCAGTTTCATGAGAATATCTTTTAATACAGTGGTTCTCAAAATATGGTCATTGGTGGTTCTGAAACTCTTTTAAGAGAGCCTTTGGATCAAAACAGTTTTCAAAACAGTACAAAAATCTTATATTTGCCTTTTTTACTCTCTTGCTCTACAAAAAGTCAGCATTAAATTCACACCTGTTGAAAAATTAGGTTCTGCAATGCACCTCAGAGTATCATATCCCGTGGTTTCCAAATAAGGTAGAAACATGAAGGAAAAACAAAGCACAGTCATGTTTTCAAATGGGGTGAACAAAAGAAGGAAAAAATGTAATTGCAAAATTGGGTTTAAAAAAGTTTAATGGCAAAGTCAGGTAAAAAAGACTTGTGTGAAGCTCTGAGAAAGAGACTACCAAAATGTTTTTTTCAGTCAAAGGAATTCCAGCCCTAATTATTAGCACCTAATCAAGATACCTCTATTGTTGAGTATGATTTCTGATTGGCCCATTGTTAATGATATATGAGGTGCTAGACTGAGAACAAGGTTAAGACAAGGTGTCAACAACCACATCTGGAATGGATTGAACCCTCCTTCCCAGCCCTATTGTTAACAGCCTCTTAACACCTTTCTTTTTATACTGCCTAGGGCAGGGAGGGGTAAACTGGAGGCCAGGTAAGACAGTGCAGCTGGAAGTACTTGTCTACTGTATATAAAACCTTCTTCATGGGAAGAGTTATTCCACACTCTGAATAGGCCTGAGTTTTGCTGGTGTGGGCAGTTTCATCTGTTTAAGTACAGCTCATTCTACTTTTGCATACCCCCCCCAATAATTCAAGAAAACAATTGAATCAAATTAAGTACATTGACTGAATATCTATTGTATAGATACGAGTATACTGAGAGATCCTTTAGCAACAGATATACTGAGAGATCCTTTATCAACAGATATACTGAGAGATCAGACATAAACAGAACCTAGGCTTTGAATGTTTCCCAGAAAAGATAATAGAATTATATAGAATAAACCATATTTTCATTTAAAGTCCCCCTCGTAAAATCAGCTGTTCATATTTGTAAGGTGACTTCAGGGGTTCAAGAGAGAGATTATTTTCTAAAAAGAGAGAAAAACTCTCACTCATGTCAAGTATGTACTCAACACCCCACTGCTCTGGTCCACAGCTATAAAAACATGGAGCAACACTAAGGCACTATGGAAAGAATCTTGTTTCTGGGAGTACTGAGAGCCAGGAGACATAGGTTCAAGTGCTAGCCATAACATTTACCAGCCAAGAATGGTTCTTCGCTTCTGTAGGTGCCATTTTCTTCAACTGCAAAATTAGGAGGACTCTAAACTCCCAAGCAGATCTGAAAATCCTATGGCTTTTAGTAAATATGTACTTTTAAGCCCATAGATGTCATGCAAATGCCAGCTTCAGGCACTTATCCTCCGAAGTACATCAATCTGTGTGAAGTGGTCTGTTTTGAGCTAAGTTGTCATTGTGATTTCTGACTGTCTCCCAGGCCCTGTCCCCGCAGTCTCTCAAAGGACAGACCCACTCAACTGTGCAACACGAACCAAAGAGAAGTGACAGGCAGACAGAGGTCTCAGCCACCAACACGTGTTCTAGCAGGGCAATGCCATAGGCATTCAACCCTTGGAGCTACAAGAGAAATACACTAAATAAAAGTAGGTGGATGCATCTCCTTAATCAAAAATCTTGCTAGCTGACATGTTTATAGGCGGATCATGAAGAAAAAGGAGAAATTTGATGACCTAAATTATAGTGATCTTTAATTATGGATAACTAA
Source organism: Galeopterus variegatus (assembly GCF_000696425.1). NCBI lineage: Eukaryota > Metazoa > Chordata > Mammalia > Dermoptera > Cynocephalidae > Galeopterus > Galeopterus variegatus. The sequence goes on along the minus strand of NW_007729648.1, from coordinate 51,677 downwards.
AGGAGTATATATTTTATGGATACACTAATATTTCAAGATATATAAAAAAATTGGTATTTACATCTTTTGTTATTCAATGGACTTATATTAATCAAATGAATTCTTCAGAATGCGTTTTGACGTAACCCGACCCCATGGAAAATTTATTGCAAGTTAGCCTTAGTGTAAATGTTTGCATGAAATATATGACTGGCATTTTTAATCAGAACCACATTCATTTGTGTACCCCAAATCCCCTACAGCCCTCATTAAAATGAAAAGTTTTCTGTCTAATAACTCCTGAGGTTGTTGAATTTTGCAAACTCACCATTACCCCTTCCTGAATTTTATTTTACTACTTGGTCAACAGGAACTTTTTGCTGCATTTGGAGATTTCAGGTCCTTCAATATGTCTAGTGTAAAACTTGGCACTGAATCCAAGCTAGATTTTCCACTTGGGCTTTATGGAGGAGATCCTGGGTTAAGGAAATACTCTGCTAAGATAATAATACTCTCATAATTTCTACTTATTAAGGTGTCAAGTGCGGTGACAGTCTTTATCAGCATTTACTCCTTTTATTTTTTTTCTAACAGTCAGCAATAATCTTCCCTCCTACCTCCAACATAAACATGTAAGTTGATCATTATTTCTATTTCTGATGGAAGGGATTTGTTTTGCTAAGATACATCCAAAACATTTAAAAAATATATGTATATATAAAAGGCATATGAAGTGCTCTTTTCTCTGTGATGGTGAAAATTGGTTGACTTCTTTCTTTATAATCTTCTGTATTTTCTAAGCAATTATGTCTTAATATACATCATTTACAAAGTTCTCTGTAGAGAAGTTTCCTCAGAAGTCTTACCCATTTATTCATATCCATTGCTGAAAAATTCTCCAAATAGAGATGGAGGATGCTAAGATATTTCAGATAGCTGGCACAGGCCTTCATAGGAAGCTGACAGTGGATGGCAACAGATGCAATTCAGAGGTAAAAGGATTGGCAGCTAGAAGCAAAAATAAGGATGTCTTTAGATGCCTAGGATAGGGAACATTTTTTCCCCTTCCTTTGCCATCCAATTCACAGCAGTTTAATGGCATTTATTCCACGGGGAAGTGTGTGCCTGCCATCTCAATCGTTGGAACAGTTAGCTTGACTTCCAAGGGTAGCTGCACAGGAGTGTAGAGCAATAAAGATCCTGGAAGCTGGGAATGAGAAACAATTAGAGAACACTTTATTAATGCTTAATGATGTGGAGCAGGCGTACAGCAAAGCTGATTGTGTGCTCTGTCTTAGCCAATGATGCTCACGCAATGCCAGTACGGTATTTCAAATGCCTCTGCTGTATAGGCTGTGGATCAAAGATGGCAGAAGATGAAATTATCTGGGGAACTTAGTATGGCAGACTGGAGAGAAAGCAGAAAATGACCACCATGGATCCCACGGTCAATCTCAGTGCAGTTTGGGGAAATGTTATATACTTTCCATATTTGATTCTTTAAGCCTAATTCCTAATAGGCATGGTTAACTCCCACTGAGAATTTCTGTTCCTAATAATGCATTAAGCATCTCAGTTGGAAGGTCCCAAAAAGCATATTCCCTTGATTTTTTTTCTATCACACTGCAATGAAAAGGGGTTTAAAAAATACTGCACAGGTGCAGGATTCAGCTGTTGAGGGTAAACTCTGTTCTGCTACATTAATTCATATCCCACCAGGGAAACTGAAGAATAGTTTCATTCCCAAAGAAAGAAAAAATTGTCCTCATCAAATAAGAAAAAGTTTTTTTATCCAGAGTACAACATTGTTTCTGGCCAAAGAGGCCTTTATAAATGCCGTTTCTTAACTCAGTCAAACAACCACAATAATGAAGGGAATTCCTTGGTTTTGGTTTAAACTTATTTGTTTAAAATTCCATATATGTGTGTGTGTACACACATATGTACATATACAGTACTTGTATGTCATCTAGTATACAGATACATACATGCAAAACCTCAAAAAACCAACACGTTTTAGTAAAAGTTTAAGCAATTAAGGCTAAAGAAGCTGGATCCCTGTCATCTTTTGCTGTGCTTAATTACTAGAACAACAATAACAAAAATGACCACATATAAGTTTATATTACATATTTCTTTCAAACAGTAAATCCCATATTGAGGTATCCTAACCATGAAAGTGTAGCTTCACCTTCTTTACATCTTAAAGCCTCATCTAGAGCTGGGTATGTTTATCACAAGTGTTCAATACCATGAATCCTGATGTTCAAGCTTTTAACTACTGAGTGAAGATTCACATATGCTCTGTCTTGTATTGTGGAAATAGCAGTAGAAATAAAGAGGAAAAAGAGAGAGAGAAAAGAAAGAGAGAGAAAGAAAAAGTGTGAGAGAGAACGTAAGACAAAGAAAGAAAGAGGAAGGAAGGAAGGAAGGAAGGAAGGAAGGAAGGAAGGAAGGAAGGAAAGAAGGAAGGATGGAAAGAAGGAAAGAAGGAAGGATGGAACGAAGGAATAAAAAGAAAGGGAAGGAAGAGATGGAAGGAAGAGAAGAGGATTTGGGGAGAGAGGGGGAGAGAGAGGAGGGAAGTAGAGGAGGAGGCACTTACTTCTCTAAGGTGATTTTTAACTTCTGGTAGCCTTGGTTTCTTAAGGGAAGTAGAGGAGGAGGCACTTACTTCTCTAAGGTGATTTTTAACTTCTGGTAGCCTTGGTTTCTTAAGGGAAGTAGAGGAGGAGGCACTTACTTCTCTAAGGTGATTTTTAACTTCTGGTAGCCTTGGTTTCTTTCATATGGATAATAGATTCTGACCTCCATATCTTCCAGAATCAACACAGAAATCCAATAAAATAATGGTCAAAGACTTATTGTAATTTGTAGAGAACTAAATGATCATATTATGCTTTTGGTAACCCAGATCACCCTGTCCTTTGATATTTTCTTAAAGTTCTTAGGCACCCCTATTACGTTTTGTGAAAATCCATTGCTTCTACAAGACTTGTGTAACTTCTTCACATTTATGGTCACTTTGAGCTGTGTGTTCATGCTCACACTAAATTCTATAACCTATGAGTGTCCATGCATCTTGCACCCATTGTCTTCTCTCTGACCTGGCTCAGAAAGTAAGTGAGATTCCTCCAGGTTCATGAAGCACTAGCCACACAGGGTGTGCTTACCACAGAAGGTGACATCCAGAGCCTGTGCATCCTTTGCCCTTTCCTATTAGGGAGAATTCTCACACCTCATATTTTTTGGTCCAGCTTCTACTAAGCTATCTCTTTCACTATTTCCCTTTTCTTTCTTCTCATCTCTCAACCAGTCCAATGTAATGTTCATTTTTTTATAGAGGCATATATCTGTCACTGAATTATTTTTTCTTCTAAGTAAGAACATGTGGGGAGGTGAAGGGCACATTTGCTATTTGTGTCTTAGAACGCATCCTTTCAATAACCGTATACCAATATGCTGGGCACTTTGATGATTGCCCAGAGTGTGCAAACAATGGCTTTCAAAGAGGTGACACTTGAGTGGAAGAGACATACATGTCAATAAAGAGGTGACAGAAAGCTCAGCCTGTTACATGCTTGAAATATGGTTGAGGCTTTGGGAGGACACACAAGAAGTTCTCAGTGTACATTTGAGTTTAGGAAAGATTTCACAAAGGTAGGAACACTTTCCATATGCCTGGAGAAGGAAACAGAATTTTGAAAGATGAGTAAGAGGTCAGGGAAGGCATACTAGGAATAAAGAATTACATATATATGAAATACAAAAAATATATAAAATTACAATGAATGGTTTTAGAAATAAACATTTTTACAAATAGAGTTTGAAACGCATTTTTCTATTTAATATTTTAAATTAAATTACAGGGTAGTTATATAATTCCATATACTACTCAAGGACAGTGATATTTTTCTGTATTGTTTTACTAATGTACCTTTAATGTCAATGACAATATTTGTTGCATAAATAGTGTTCAATTAGTATCTAATTAAATTGATAGATATGTGAAGAAAAATCTTCTTTCTCCCTGGGCCCCATTTACCAAATTCTCATACCATCCCAATAAAAAAATTTATTTTGGGTTCTAGGTGCATTCTCAGAGAGGATTTATGCAGTAAAATGTAGGGGTTTTTTTTTTTTTTTT